>NC_087172.1:3240000-3257500 GCF_035594125.1 Scylla paramamosain | reverse complement strand
CTTTATTTCACCTTTATCGTATTGTTTCTATTTATTATTTTCATTTATATTTATACCTGCCTTCCTCCCCCGCCTTACCTTTCCTCTCACCATAAGTTCCTCCACCCCACATACCATCCCTTCACCTCTCCTCCTCCTCCTCCTCCTCCTCCTCCCCCTCCCCCTCCTCCTCCTCCTCCTCCTCCTCCTCCTCCTCCTCCTGCCTCTCTAGCTCCACAGGGGTTCCGCTCAGGTAATAGAGTCGGGCTGGGGAGACAAAAGCCTTCCCCCAGGAGATCCTGTTGTCTCCCCGGGTAGCCTGATGCGGTGGGGAGCTCCAGTGCTGCCTCTCTTACTCCCTCCTCTCTCCCATTCTTCCCCCCTCTCCCTCTCTCTCTTCGTCCTATCTCTCTCTTCGTCCTATCTCTCTCTCTCTCTCTCTCTCTCTCTCTCTCTCTCTCTCTCTCTCTCTCTCTCTCTCTCTCTCTCTCTCTCTCTCTCTCTCACTACCTTTCCTTCCATTCCTTCCTCCCACATTCTCATTCTTCTTACTCACTCCTTCCCTCCCACTCTTGACTCTCTCTCTCTCTCTCTCTCTCTCTCTCTCTCTCTCTCTCTCTCTCTCTCTCTCTCTCTCTCTCTCTCTCTCTCTCTCTCTCTCTCTCTCTCTCTCTCTCTCTCTCTCACGTATGAAGGACATTAATAATCTCTGATTTTCTCTTATTTGATCTACAATTTCATATTTTTTCTTATTTTTCACCTCGCGGGAGATTGTTAATTGTGTTTGATTTGTTTGTTTTGTTATTTATTGTCCCCCATTTGTTTTCCTTTCTCTCTTTTGTTGTGTGTTTTTGTTTTTGTTTTACTATAACTTACTCGTCGTGTTTGTTTGTTTGTTTGTTTGTTTGTTTGTTTGTTTTTGTCTGTGGCTGACTGTATTCTGTTTTAGTATGTAATTGTTAGTCCATTAGTTCCATTTTTTATTTCTGTATTTCAACACTTTATTTCTAAATTCTACTCCTTTATTTGTTGCCTCTGTCTTCTTTATTCTACAACATTTGATCTTGTTTCCTTATATTTTCTAACGTCATTCCATTGATCGCTCTCATTACATTATCACATTACCAGCTTATGTCTCTCTCTCTCTCTCTCTCTCTCTCTCTCTCTCTCTCTCTCTCTCTCTCTCTCTCTCTCTCTCTCTCTCTCTCTCTCTCTCTCTCTCTCAAGTGCTTTTTCCTTTCCTTCTTTTATTCTGGAGTGTGGAGAAGAAGATGAGAAGAGTGAATTGTTATAATAGTTTCCTATGTTGATAGAAACACACAAATATAAAATAAAGGAGGAATTAGAGAGAGAGAGAGAGAGAGAGAGAGAGAGAGAGAGAGAGAGAGAGAGAGAGAGAGAGAGAGAGAGAGAGAGAGCATTACTTAACTTTTTTTGGGGGGATAGATAAAAAGTATTATCTTAAGGTTGAGAGAAACATTACTAGTTGAGATATAAGTGAATGTGATGAGACAGGAATCTGGGTGAAAATTAAGAACAGGTTGAGACGAGGAAGGTAAAGAAGAGCAGGTGGAGGAGGGGAAGTGGAGATAGGAGGAGGAGGAGGAGAAGGAGGAAGACGAGAGATATGATTTGACAAACACTAAATGAGAACATAAAGATTAGAAAATATTAAGTGATTCTTCTTGTGCTGAATAGGCAAAAGCAGAAAGAGAGAGAGAGAGAGAGAGAGAGAGAGAGAGAGAGAGAGAGAGAGAGAGAGAGAGAGAGAGAGAGAGAGAGAGAGAGTGAGTCCGCCCTCAAACACGTATTATTTTTATTTTGTCACTACAGAAGGACTTAAAATCCTCCTCCTCCTCCTCCTCCTCCTCCTCCTCCTCCTCCTCCTCCTCCTCCACCACTACCATCACCACCACTACCACCACCACCACCACCACCACCACCACCACCACCACCACCACCACCACCACTGCTGCCACCACCACCACCACCACACGTCCCAGGTCACGGGGGTCAGGGCGGCGTGGTGAAGGGGAGGAGGGTTCGGGAGGGAGGCGCCCTTAAATATATTGGACGTGGCCACAAAGACACGGGTCCGTCGGAGGCCTGGCCGGGTAGCTCGTTACTGGAGCCCCCGCCGGCGTGACGACAGCCAGGGGGTGTGAGGGGGGTACTATCCAATGCCCCCGCCTTTCTTCCTCTACTTGCCCCCTCACCGCCCTGCCGCCCCCGCCCCTTCATTTCCCGCCAGTGTGTTGGATGTGTTCCTTTCTTTCCTCTTGATCTTTTTTTCCCGTTTCTTTTTCGTCCTCCCTGTCCCATTTTCCGGATTAACGCCTCTGTCCAGTGCTGATGTCCCTCTCCTTTCTTATTCCTCATTGCATCTGTGTTTATTTATGTTTTGTCGTCTCCGTTCCCCTTTTCCCTCAGCTTTCTCCTCAGTTTTTCATTGTCTTTTCTTAATTCCTCTCAACTTTCTTTATTCGTGTTCATCTTGTTTCCAATTTGTTCCTATTGTCTCCCTTTCATACAGTGTCATTTCTTAGTCTTTTCTTTTCTTTCCTCTTCCTAATGTTCCACCTCAACCTTCTTGTCTTCTTTTTCTCCCTCCATGCCCCCCTCTATTCCTACCTTCTCTCTCTTCTCCACTCTCTTCCCTTGTGAAATAAAACTATTTCCTCTGCAGTCCCTCTCATGCGTCTCCCTATAGCTTACTTTCCCTCGCTAATCTCTCTCCCCTCCCTCCTTCCGTCCCTCCTTCCCTCCCTCCCTCAAGGCTGCAGGACTCCCGCTACGGCCACTTTAATTGCACGGCGCTCGGTTGCTTTGGACAGAACCCCCTCGGCGCCTCCGTCCTAATGAGTCTGTCCCGTCCCGCCGTGGCCTTCGTCGTGCGGGTCTTCATGTGGCGCCAGGGTGAGATATGAGACGCTGCACAGGCCTCGATCCAACGTTCAGAAGCGTCTGGCGTAGTAAGCAGTAAGTGAAGCTTAAAACTGAGATGGTCCCGGCTGTCCCCTAGTGGGCCCGCCTTACAACACACGGCGATGCTGCACTGGGTTCTTTGTTGGGGATGCCGTGTACTGGGGGCAAGTTTTATACTGGAGGTGTAAATGAAAGGAAGAGTAGGAGGAGATGCAAGAGGGATACTGATTAAAAAGCCGTTTGGTGGAAGTAGGGGTGTCAATATTGATAGGAACGTTATTGAAAAGGTAAAGGAAAGAGAACAGAGAGGAACTAGAGGAATGAATCAACAGAAGATGAGGAGGAGAAAAAGAACGGTTGAAAGAGAAGGCCAAGATGGAAGGGAGAAGATGGGAAAAAAATAGAAAAGTAATTGAAAAGAAACAGGTAAAAAAAAGAAGAGAAATCGTAGTGGAAGAAATCACAAAAGGGGGAGGAAGGAAAAAGAATGAAGCAGAGAGTTAGAAAGAAAGGAAAAGAACGAAAGTCAAACAAGAAAGCAGGAAGAAAGTGAACGTTGAAGAGAAAATGGGAGGAGAAAAGAAAGAAAACTGGGGAGAAGAAGAGATAAGGGAGAGGGAAGGAAGTGCAGGAGGGGAGGAAGTGG
This sequence comes from Scylla paramamosain, assembly GCF_035594125.1. NCBI lineage: Eukaryota > Metazoa > Arthropoda > Malacostraca > Decapoda > Portunidae > Scylla > Scylla paramamosain. The sequence continues at coordinate 3,253,950 of NC_087172.1, read as the reverse complement.
AGAATTAAAATAAAAAAAAAATAACAGGACGGCAGTAAAGGTTGAAGACGTAGGAAGGAGAAGAGGAAAAGGAATAGGGAGAAGGAGAGAGAGAGAGAGAGAGAGAGAGAGAGAGAGAGAGAGAGAGAGAGAGAGAGAGAGAGAGAGAGAGAGAGAGAGAGAGAAGGGAGTGTAGGACGACAGAGAAGGAGTGGGGAGAAGGAGAGAGAGAAAAAAAAGGAAGTGCAGGAAAAGGAGAGAGTGGGAAGGAGAGAGAAAGGAGTGTAGGAAAAAGAGAAAGAAGAAAGTGTGCAAGGGTATAGAGAAGCGAGTGGGAGAAGGAGAGAAAAGAGAGTGGGAAGAAGGAGAGAGAAGGAAATGTAGGAGAAAAAGAGAGAGAAAGAAGGAAGTGCAGGAGAAGAATAAAGAAGGAAGCGTGGAAGGAGATAGAAAAGGGAGATTGGGAGAAGGAGAGGGATAGAGAAAGAGAGAGGAGTGTGGGAAAGAGAGAAAGAGAGAGAGAGAGAGAGAGAGAGAGAGAGAGAGAGAGAGAGAGAGAGAGAGAGAGAGAGAGAGAGAGAGAGAGAAAAGGAACTACAGATGAAAGAAAGACAAGTGACTGTAGAAGGATTGAGAATTGAGAGCGGAGAGAGAGAGAGAGAGAGAGAGAGAGAGAGAGAGAGAGAGAGAGAGAGAGAGAGAGAGAGAGAGAGAGAGAGTGGGAGTAGACGCGCCTCATTAGTATGCATGGGAGAAGGGTTAATGGGTTCCCGGCAGAAGTGTTTCATTGAGCCGATAGGTTACCCGTTTCATTAAGCAGTCTTCGTTTCATCATCCGTGGCTCAGGTATCAACACGGGGCCCTCCTTAATGTTTTAATTGGCCGCCGCGATACAGGTGAGTGCTGGTGATGGTGGTTGTTGTTGTTGTTGTTGTTGTTGTTGTTGTTGTTGCAGTTGTTGTTGTTGTTGTTGGTGGTGGTGGTGTTGTTGTTGTCGTTGTTGTTGTTGTTGTTGTTGTTGTTGTTGTTGTTGTTGTTGTTGTTGTTGCAGTTGTTGTTGTTGTTGTTGTTGTTGTTGTTGTTGTTGTTGTTGTTGTTGCTGTTGTTGTTGTTGTTCGTGGTGGCGGTGGTATTATCATTGTTATTGTTATCATTTATTGCTATTATTATTATTATTATTATTATTATTATTATTATTATTATTATTATTTTTATTATTATTATTATTATTATTATTATTATTATTATTATTATTATTATTATTATTATTATTTTTATTATTATTACTGTCATCATCATCATCATTATCATCAACATCATCATCATCTTCATCGACATATTATTAATATCAAAATTATTCTGAGAGAGAGAGAGAGAGAGAGAGAGAGAGAGAGAGAGAGAGAGAGAGAGAGAGAGAGAGAGAGAGAGAGAGAGAGAGAGAGAGAGAGACCCACCCAAGACGAATGATAAAATAAACAGATAAGACGGTAGTAATTTTTTTCTCTTTTTCTGGAGGCGGACGAGAATAAGGGAGGAAAGGAGAAAAAAAGAGCAAATGAGGAGAGAGCGAGAGAGAGAGAGAGAGAGAGAGAGAGAGAGAGAGAGAGAGAGAGAGAGAGAGAGAGAGAGAGAGAGAGAATGAGCTAAGGGGCAGAAGATAGGAAAGGGAAGGGAAGGGGAGAGATCCTTGCATTCCTTCATGAGTCTTGGCTCCTGGAATCCGTCGAGGACACGAAAGGAACACAGCGACACGAAGCGACACACTAATTGCACATACCAACACAACACAACGAGGAGGCAGTAACAAGGAGACATGCAATAAACCAAGTAACATACCATCTAAAATTTGACCGCAAAAAAAAAGGATTCCAACAAAAATACAAGAAACATACTTGTACACATCTCAGTAATTTAACGCAACGCAACATAGCAGATAGGAGGCAGCAACGAGGAGACACGCAATCAACGAAGTAACATACGTAGAACATTTGATAGGAGAGGGAGAGAGAGTAAAAAAAATTGAGGTTTACACACATACAGCAAAAAAAAACAAGTGTATCTCTGGAACTTGATGCAACATGACATAGATAAAACAGTAACGAGGAAACACTTAGACAATAAATAAAATAACACACAGTAGAACATTCGACAGAAGAGAAAAAAAGTTCTAACACGGAGTTTAATGCAACACAAGCTACATTTTATCTCTCAGCAACATGATGCAACACAACATAGAGGAGGCAGGAATAAGGAGGTACGCAACAAACGGAATAACACACAGTAGAACATTTGATAGGAAAGAGAGAGAAGAGAAAGGCGATGCTAAATAAATACAACAAGAGGAAACACAAGCCATATTTACCTTTCACCAACACAAAGTAACACAACAAAGAGGAATAAATAACAAGAAAACTCTTACGCAATGAACTAAATGACACACTATAGAACACTGCGTAGAGAGAGAGAGAGAGAGAGAGAGAGAGAGAGAGAGAGAGAGAGAGAGAGAGAGAGAGAGAGAGAGAGAGAGAGAGGCGGTGATTCATTGAACTTAATCCAACAAGAAGTAACACAAGGCACATTAATTTCATATCAACTTCATACAACACAGAGAACACAAATCACAACAAATTATCGCAAGGAAAGACAAACAAACCATCTATCTTTCGAAGTCCCAAAATCAGAGAGGGAAAAAAAACAAACAAAACAAAAACATACATTAGGACCCTTAATTATCCTCGCAGAGAGAGAGAGAGAGAGAGAGAGAGAGAGAGAGAGAGAGAGAGAGAGAGAGAGAGAGAGAGAGAGAGAGAGAGAGATTATCACACAAAGGAATGAACACAAAGAAAGAAGAAACACTCAGCACATCATCAGAGAGAGAGAGAGAGAGAGAGAGAGAGAGAGAGAGAGAGAGAGAGAGAGAGAGAGAGAGAGAGAGAGAGAGAGAGAGAGAGAGAGAGAGAGAGAAATCAACACCAGCACCATCATCAACATCACCATCATCATCACTATCATCACCATCATCACCGTTTCGAGTCATCTTCCTGCTGGTGTTCCGTGGGAGGAGCGACCAGTTACACCTGCTCAGCTTTTAATCAGTGGTGAGAATATCCACCGGTCACAGGTAATTATGCTAATGGCGATATAATAGTCTATGAAAGGTGCTCATTAACTTGACTTCTTAATTACCACTCGGGAGGTCAGGTGAGGGAGGAGGAAAGTAATGGGGGAGGGGAGGGCAGGCGGGAGAACCCAAACAGTCTCTCTCTCTCTCTCTCTCTCTCTCTCTCTCTCTCTCTCTCTCTCTCTCTCTCTCTCTCTCTCTCTCTCTCTCTCTCTCTCTCTCTCTCTCTCTCTCTATCGTAAGGTCATGATACGCGTTAGGGATCGAGTCCTAATGAATAGTAGATGATGTGTGTGCGTGAGAGAGAGAGAGAGAGAGAGAGAGAGAGAGAGAGAGAGAGAGAGAGAGAGAGAGAGAGAGAGAGAGAGAGAGAGAGAGAGAATGGCTCCAGGAAGTCCATTATGCATCAGTAAAGCGAGAGAAAGAATGAAAAACAAGACAATTATTGCGACTATTGCGGGGCGGAAAGTCTGGTTTTATTATCTGCTTTTGAATTTAATTGTCGCTTGTCACATGCTTATTATGAAATTAACACATACGCGTGCCGGGAATTAATTATTGCAGTCCCTTCTATGATAATTACGTCTTACTATTTCTATTTCCTTTGCTTTTCATGTTGCATCCTAATTTGGACAGATAAAAGTACAATGTTGCTTTTGTATGATTAGGAATTTGGTTTTAATTAGTGGTTTTAATTTGGGGTGTTCAGGTGTATGTGTGTGTGTGTGTGTGTGTGTGTGTGTGTGTGTGTGTGTGTGTGTGTGTGAAATTCTAGCATTAGAGCAAACTTTTACACATTTCTTTTAGTTGTGTATAGAAAGGTATAGGAGAGAGTGACAGAACGTGATGAAATAACAAAAATACACTAGAAAATAATCGTTTATCTTGCTTCTCTTATTAAATGCTACTGAATCTTCGTGTCCAAGTTTTATTATAGTATTTTACGTGATTGCATTTTTTTTTTATTAATTATTTATTTGCATGCACCGACAAACCCGCAGCACCCAGGCTAATGACGAGACTGCCCGAGGGTACAACCACAGCTAGTGTCCTTGACTTACTCCACTGCCTCTTATCTTGCACGTACCTACCACGCTTAACCAAAAAATTAGACACACACACACACACACACACACACACACACACAGTAGTAGTAGCAGTAGTAGTAGTAGTAGTAGTTTATTGACAAAAAAACACGTAATTTAAAGAGCTACAAACTCGTCTTGTAGGAGAGTAATAGCTGAGCCCAACATAAGATAAACTATAAAAACACACAAAAACTCAGTGAAAGCTAAAAAACGAGGAATATAATAATCAAAGAGATAAATATTAAGCATACATAAAAACTATAAAACTATAAAACAAATACAACGAAACAAATTGAAGCTGAAAAATAGTAAAATAGAAAAGACACAAAAATAGACGATCACACACACACACACACACACACACACACACACACACACACACACACCGTGGCCCCTCACACCTAACCCGAGAAATAAGAGAGACGTCAGGAAATAATGAAACAATGAATAGCTGCTCGGACCTCGACTCCTCCTACTCTTGGTTCCTCGTGAAGAATCAGCCCGTTTTTACCTCTACAATGAATAACCTTAAGGAGGAGGAGGAGGAGGAGGAGGAGGAGGAGGAGGAGGAGGAGGAGGCTGACCCGTACATTCCTCCCATTCCAGGTGTTTTAGCCCAGGTAGAATAGCGGCTCAATTGAATAATTCCATCTCAGGTAACACAAGGCGGATTATAACACTATGTCTTGATGGCAGGGAAGGGCGGCCCGGGATGTGAGGGGGAGAGGGAGGGGTGAGGTAAAGATATGGTAGTGCGAGCTGGGGAAGGAGGAAAGGACATCGAGAGAGGGAGGGGTAAGGTAAGACTGATATGTGACTGGTGTGTTAGGGAGGAGGAAAGGACTTGAGGTGAGAGGGATGAAGGTGCGGAGAATAAGATGAAGTAGACGAGAGACGAGAACCGAAGGAGTGGTGGATGTAAAGTTAGGAATGATAGAAAGGCTGAGGCTCTTGGTGTGAGAAAGGGAGAGAAGGGCATGAGGTGAGGGTGACTGGGAAGCGGAGGGGAATAACAGGAAGTGACGGAAAACAACCGTAATTTTTTGTTGCTGTGAAAATGAGGGTTACTGCAGGCTGCGAAAACCATATTCAAATAGAAATTGTTAAAAAAAATAGAAATAAATAAGTAAAATAAAATATCCAATCCTTTTACTTAACACTCCTGTCTCAAAGTAGCTTAAGTTATAGAATTGTGGAAAAACCGAGTTGGGCAGAGCTACAAGAAAGAGAAATAAGATAAAGATTTAGTTAAGATGTTGGTAACTGGAATGCAAAGAAGAGTAAGAGAAAATAGAAGACAGGAAATAACGGTATAAATGATAAAAAAAAGAATGTTAGGAATGATGAGGAATAAAATAATAAGATGAAATACAAATTATAACAACGGTGACAAGAAGCGAAAGGGGAAACAGAGGAAATGGAGGCGGGATGAGAATTGTAGGAGTGAAGGAAATATGATAAAAAAAAGAACTAAGTGAAATAAAAAAAAAAGAATGGTGTTACAGAGAAAAATCAAACAAAACTATCAATGACTTATATATCCAAGGACTGGCACCTGTATGAACATTTCTATTCTTCCTTCTTGTTGCCTTGGGTCAGTGTTGCTATTACATAAAGACAAAAATACAAAAAATGCTGTAGATTATGTGTATAGGTAATTCATACAAGATTGCCTTAACAAATAAATAATAAATAAGTAAATAATAGATAATAAATAAAGAATGATGGAAAAAAGTATGATAGGAAACTAATGATAAAAGCAGTTGCATAAGAAGGAAACAAATAAATAAACATCCAAAACACTAGAATAAGGAATAGAAAGAGTAAAGTGAAAGGATAAGAGAAGAATAGAGAAGATAATAGGATGAAACCTTAAAAAAATAGAAACAAATGCATTATTCTTTTTTCAAGGTGAACCATTCATCCCGAGAGAGAGAGAGAGAGAGAGAGAGAGAGAGAGAGAGAGAGAGAGAGAGAGAGAGAGAGAGAGAGAGAGAGAGCACGGTCCTTCCCCTTAAACCAGTAAACTCATTGTGCCGCTTTCCCCCATTGACACGTATACATCTTCCCAGCACTGCCTCCTCCGCCCATTATCTCATTGGCCTCTTTGTTTTTATTTCCTGACCTCATCCCACTTCCCATTTTTCCCCTTAAACGGACGCGGCGGGAGGTGGAAACGGAAATTATAGGGTCCAGCGAGCCCCACCAACTGGACACCCGGCGTGGTCACTTACTTGTGGGACTTGGATTCTCTCTCTCTCTCTCTCTCTCTCTCTCTCTCTCTCTCTCTCTCTCTCTCTCTCTCTCTCTCTCTCTTCGGTCGTGTCAAAAATGCTATATTTATTAGAAGGCTGAAGGGACGGGCATTTCCTGGCGCTGAGAGAGAGAGAGAGAGAGAGAGAGAGAGAGAGAGAGAGAGAGAGAGAGAGAGAGAGAGAACAATGAAGTGGTAGGAAAATTAAAGAGTTTACGTCAGATAATCAGGATATAACTACTAGATGGTTAACCTTTTTACTTCTTCGTTTTCTTCCTCCTCCTCAGTAAGCCTCTCAGGCCACGCCCTCTTCGGCTACGTCCTCTAGTCGTATGCTTCTCGTAATACAAGTCTCCGCAGGCCGATTCCTCACAGGGTAATTCATCGATGGCTAACTTCATGATCACCGGTGCCTTGCTGACCAATTCCTGGTGGTAAAATATATTATAGGTCACAGAAAAACCTGTCACTGCAGAAAATACCTGAACTAAAGGAAAAAAAAATTGTCACTGTTGAAAAAAAAAAAACATCCTCATCAATGCACAACGAAAACATGCCGTTGAAAACTGCTTGCCAAAAAAAAAAAAAAGAGTTGCAGAAAAACACTTTGTAAAAAAAAAAGTCTTAGCGTCAGTTTGTTTTAGCTGATTGTACGTAGATTTATACGGTGTTGTTATGATGAATTATGATGGAATATATATATATATATATATATATATATATATATATATATATATATATATATATATATATATATATATATATATATATATATATATATATATATATTACCTTATTTTATTCTTGCTTTAATTTCTTTTATTATCAATTTCGTTCACTATTAGATCGCTACACTTGTGTCTCTTTTCATCATTTCCTATGAAACTATGTTACTTTTTTTCCCAACTGTTTCTACGCTAACCCAAGCTGGAGGGAGTGGTGGGTGGGGAGGAGTCTTCTGCTGCGCTATCTTGTCCCTTTTGGCGAGTTGCTCATAAGAATCAGTCATCGTACAGCCACGCAAGGACCAAGGAGTCTGCTGCTGTTGGTTATGTAGCCTCATGTCCTCCTTTAACCCTCTGCTGTGCCGCCCTTCCCTCCCGGCAGTTAGTCTGGTTTGTAACGTCAAGCAATTTGACAAGGGTGAGTAAATTTGATGTCATCTGTTCGTAAAACCGTTGCCATCATGTGTAATCCTTCCACACCCATCTCTCCCTCAGCTGCACCACCTCCCCGCAGTGCCGTCCCTTCCTCCCATCACCCTGCCACCATCAAAACCCAACCCATCTCTTTATCATTACACTTTCCATCCCACTGTCGCCACACTGTGCATCCTCAGTCTCCCTCATAAGCCTCACTATTTTTCTCTATCCTGCAACGTTCCCATGCACAGCGTTCATTACCTCCTCCCCCTATCTCTCCCTACTCCCCCATCCCCGCCCCGTCGCCCGCCACGCCAGGACAGTAACACTACCACTTATTGGACGGGTAATTTTCCCTGTTTCGTTAACGATTCGTATTCGTCACAATGGCAGCGTTCACTTCCTGCCCTGCCTCGTAATGACGCCTTATGACGCTGCCTCGTAAATCCGATGCATTCACTTCGATCTGTTTGTGTTGGTGAATGGCTTTGTATCAGCGGGAGGAAGTGCGGCGGGGAGGGACGGTGGTAGGGTGGTGGGGGTGGTGGTGGGAGGGGGTGGAGGGACAGGGAGGGGAGTTATGCTTTATGGAGGAATAAGAGAAAGGAAGTACATAGGTGGGAACATTAGTAAATAGTATAATATGTGGTAGGGAGTTTATACGTGGATGAAAAATGTTACTGTGGTTTTTGCTTTGCTCTTTCTTTGCTGTTATTTATTTATTTATCTTTTTTTTTTATGTCATCCTCATCGATTTTCTCCCCTTCCTCTTTTTTTTTTTCTCTCCTCGTTTAATTCTTCGCCATCATTATCAGTTATTGTCTCTTTTCTTTCATCAACTTTACTTCCTGTATCCTCTTCATCTTTCTCGTTTTTCATCATCATCACCTTTATTACTTGTTAACACCGTTGTCACATTAGCTTCACCTTTGCCTTCCTCTTTCCTCTCTCCCAGTGTTCACCTGACGAAGGATACGAAGAAGAACAACACAAGACACTTTCTGTAACGCTTCTCAAGTCTCTGTATTCATTCCACTGGTCAGGACACATCGGTCCATTCTTTCCCCTCACCCGTGGCTCCGTATGGTAAGTACTGCTCCAGCCAAGATCAAATTAATTATCATGTCTGCGCGCTTCTGGACTCAAATTTTCCTTAGGAGTTCATGTATCACTTTATTGTGCTTTTATTTGCTTACATCTTGACACCAGCTGAGGCGGGACCAAGTGTAGACCATCTTATTTATTTGTTCGTAGTAACGCTTATTAAATTCACGAGTAATGCTGCGTACACTCATTATTAGTAGTAGACTCGTGGTGGCCTGAATGTTCGTAGTACTAATAATGGCCTTGAGGAACGACGCTTAGGTTCAGGTAATGTGGCGTGTGTTCCGTCAGTGTTTGCTGTGGATGTGTGAAAAGCCCCACTACGCTCATCCACGTTGGGAGAATTGCATTTTAATTATGTATCTATGTTTTGTTGGTGTTTTTACATGTATACTTAAGGCTGGCAGAAGAAGAAGAAGAATAAGAAGAAAAAGAAGAAAATATTACTTGCGCCTTCCCCTCAAAAATTCCATAAGTTTACTGGTTTGCTATTTTATTTGTTTACTCTTTCTATCCTTCTCTTTCTTTCTCTCTTTCTTTCTTTTGTGTCTTTTTTATACTTATTCTCATGACGGTTTTCAAAGCATCCCTCCCAGTCACATGTATTTCACCACGGCAGAGAACCTAAAGAGAAGAACACGACAACTTCCACAATGGTATATAAAAAACACAATAAGGAGCACCGTGTTTTGGAGAGCATGGGTAGGCAGGCTGTAGTGGGCTGTGATAGGCTGTGATGGGCCATGCAGGGGTCTGGTTGCCTTGACCTCCTTCCTGTGGTGGTGGTGCAGATGAGTGGTGCAGGTGGTGATTATAGTGTGGTGGTGTGGGTAGTGATGGAAAGGGTGATGGTGGTAGCGTGTGGGATGGGGAGGAAAGGGAAAAGGCGGAAAAGGTATTGGTGGTGATGGTGCGAGGTGAGGGAAGGTATGGGTGGTGGTGGTGGTGGTGGTGGTTGTGATAACAGAGGTGGGAAGGAAAGGGATCTGGGTACTGATGCGGGGAAGAGGAGGAGGAAGAGAAGGCCAGGCTCGAGGTGGCGGTGGTGGTGGTGGTGGCGGTGGTGATAACATCTCTCCTCCCCGCCGCCAGGACACCGACCGTCCGCTAATTGCCTCTGACATAATGACTCGTAATTAGTTTTATCAGCGGAATCTGTCCACGATAACGCCTACGGTTTGTCGTTAAGTGTGTTTGTGTGGCGGTGAGACAGACCGACTCCGACCTGCCGCACTCCTCCTCCTCCTCCTCCTATGTGTCTACCTTTACCTACCATACCCTCTCCTCCTCCTCCTCCTCCTCTCCCTTCTCTCCCCTCCGTTAATTGTCTCCTCTTGTCCCGCTCACCGGCCTCTCTTCGTGTTACACGGTGATGTAAAATTCCTTCTCGATAAGTGTGTGTGTGTGTGTGTGTGTGTGTGTGTGTGTGTGTGTGTGTGTGTGTGTGTGTGTGTGTGAGGAGCTTTACAGGTTGGAAGTTGGTCTTAGAATCAAGGAAGGCGTTGATAGTCCGTGGCATCAGTCTGCGTGGAGGCTGCGCTGTGATTCCTCCCACAAAACACTCCAATTCAGACACGAACGGACTTGCTTTCTCCTCATTCACTCCTTATCTTGCTCCACCCTGTCCCTCCTCCATGACCAGCACCTCCTTTAACCACCTCCCTCAGCACTACCAGGAAGCACAAGCGATCAGTCTTCATAGTCCACCTCACCACTTCAGAAACATGTAATTATCGCTCTTTGCACCTTCCTTCCTCAACGCGGACGCAGGAAATTGGGGAGCTAGGTGGGAAGGACGTGAGGAGTGAGTGCAGAGTAGAGTGGAGGGAAAGGAAGTGACGAAGAGGCAGGAGAGTAGAGTGAAAGGAAGTGACGGAGAGCCAGAAGGAGAAAAGTGTCCTCTGATATCTGCCTTTAGGACGCTAGGTGACAAGGGTACCTCAAGGCAGGTGGTGGTGGTGGTGGGGTGTGGGGGGAGCGTGCAGGAAGGAAGGAAGGTGAGGGAGGCGGCAGTGCAGGAAGAGGAAGTGGACAATGTCTGCTTCATTATATCACGAGTAACCACGAAAGAAGAGTCTTAAGTCGTCTCTGTGCTATACTTATACGTTTCCCACCCCTCTCTCTCTCTCTCTCTCTCTCTCTCTCTCTCTCTCTCTCTCTGCGGCATGGCGAGGCAGAGGGTGTTTGAAGGGCTGCGGGCGTCAGTCGGCCTCCTACGGGTGATATGCTTATTAGGAGTGTGTTGTTTTGCTGCCAACAGACTGGTGGAGCGAGCGAGAGACGCCTCAGTCCTCCTCCCGTCACCCGCCGCAGACACCCTTCACTCACCCACCTTCATTCTTACAGTAACTTAAGTCCTCGGGTTTTGTTCATCGCAGCCAAAGTTGTGTTGGTTATGTTTGGTACGATATTGTCAGGTGTAAAGTGCGGTTTTTCTTTTATGTTGTTATTTGTTTGTTTATTTATCTATTTGTTTATTTATTTCATGCAGTATTTATGCACGGAGCGTTATTTACTAGATATCGAATTCACAGTACCGTAGTTACCTTAATAATTACATTTTGTTAGGACGGCACGGTATTTTGTTTTCAAGTAAGACATTTTCCATCCTTCAAGTACGATATATATAATTATATATGTATATATATATATATATATATATATATATATATATATATATATATATATATATATATATATATATATATATACTCGTATATATATATATATATATATATATATATATATATATATATATATATATATATATATATATATATATATATATATATATATATATATATATATATATATATATATTCTATTTTATTTATTTTTTTTTTCCAGGTTTAAATGCATTACGGAAAAGCGTGTTTTTTTTTTCTCTCTCTCTTTTTTATGTTTGAATCTTTTTCTCATAGTGGCGAATCATTCGTATGTATATAAGATTTGTTTCCTGTCCATATGATGTGCGTGTGTGTGTGTCTGTGACGTTTGGGGAGAGAAGGCCCGTGAAGTGTGTATGAAGCTTTGCTAGGGTGGCCAGGAATAGAAAGAGAAGGCAATGGAGAACGTTAAAGAGAATATTTTATCCTTCAGTAGAATCTTTAGGACTGATTATACGGAGGAAGAGGAGGAGGAGGAGGAGGAGGAGGTGGTGGTGGTGGTGGTGGTGGTAGTGGTGGTGGTGGTGTAAGGAGAGAGAGAGAGAGAGAGAGAGAGAGAGAGAGAGAGAGAGAGAGAGAGAGAGAGAGAGAATAAAATAGAAACAGGAAGAATAGAGGAAGAAATGCAGTGAGCGAGAGGCGAGAGTGGACACCATCATCCTCACGAACTGGCAAGAGTGTGGCGTGGGTGTGAGAGGAAGCGCGCTAAGGGAAGGAGAGGGGAGGTATCTATCTACACACTCGCCCCACGTCACTAGCCACGCCGCCCACGATGAGGCCACGGAGATACTGACGGCAGGTGAGGGTGCTTGATACCAGGTGCTCATGGTGTAGTGGTTATCACATCTGTCTAACACACAGAAGGTCCCAGGTTCGAGCCCTGGTGAGCACAGTTTATTATTATTATTTTTATTATTATTATTATTATTATTATTATTATTATTATTATTATATCGTAGGAATTATGTGATAGTTCTAATTTCTTGCCCAGTTCAAGTTTACATCAATACTCTCTCTCTCTCTCTCTCTCTCTCTCTCTCTCTCTCCCGTGCTGTTAGGACGTTTGATGAAGAAAATGGTGGTTTAGACAGGATAGGTCACCGCATCGGGAGGATGAGATGAGTGGTGCTCGATTCCCGCTTACCTTGGGTGTCAGGGGTCGCTCAGGTAGCTCACCAAGTCGCGTGCAGCCGTCCTGTTTGTAGTGGAGGAGGTGAAGTAAAAAGTGAACCGACAAGAATATAAATAAGTAAAATAAATGGATAAATAAATGAATAAATGTATAGATAGATGGATGGATAGATAGACATATAGATGGATAGATAGATGGATGGATAGATAGATAAATGAGTAAAATAAAAAATGAATAAATGTATAGATAGATGGATAGATAGATAGATAGACATATAGATAGATAGATAGATGGATAGATAAATGAATAACACTAAATAAAACGCAAGTCAGTCTGAAATAAGCAATGTTTAAGGTATTTATCGAGGTACAATTTGAGTTTTGATTATCTAGGCTAACAAGTCAGGAAGGCAGGCCAGTCCGTACATTCACGACTCGATCGGAAAAAAGTTTGGTTCTGTTTGTTTGAAAGCTTTTGTTCACTTACCTTGAAGCCGTTATTCCGAGTGTAGTTTGTACGATCAGCTGTTAGGAAATCATATATATTTACATTTGTGGATCCTTCGAAAGTTTTAGACTGTTGTAACGTATCTTAGCATTTAGTGAGAGAAAATACGGTTAATTCTTTGAGACGTTCCTCGTACGGTAAGCCACGTAGTCTTGGGATCATCTGAGTTAATCGGCGTTATATTCTTCATAAATTTTCAGCATCCTTTGTATAATGAAGCGACCAAAACGGGAATTTTTTTTGACAATTTTCTTTATTATGATTCTGTGTGGAGACCGGTACCTCAGTGGGCCTTACATTTTATTTTTTTCCTCTCCTTTTAATATTGTTGCCCTTGGCCGGTTCCCCTTCCACATAAAAAAAAAAAAAATGCATGTTAACGTTCAAGGTGGAGACGGAGGAGCGAGTTGTACAGCGTTAGTTATTATTATTTTTTTCGTGTTTGAATTTTAATGACACTCCAATAAAACTGATCTGCTTGTTTGCTGTTTTTTGCTACCTCGGTGCATTGACTGTTAGGTTTAACCCTTTAACTGCTAATAGCACCAAGACTTATTTTATTTGAGTAACCATAGATAATTTTGATGGGCAGAAATACAACTATAGGCACTTACAGGTTCTCATTACTCATTATTCATCACCTGGCAGTGGCTTCTTTAATTACGGATAGGAATAGGAATAGAAGGAAGAGAAATTGGAGGTGGAGGAGGAGGAGGAGGAGGAGGAATAGGAGTAAGAAGCGAAGGAAGAGAAAGAGAAACAGGAACAGTGGGAGGAGAAGTAGAAGAAGCAAAAAGAGGAGGAAGACGACAATGACGACAGCACATCCCCTTGAACTCCCTCACCACCCTCACCACCACCCTCACCACCCTCAGACCCCCACCACAGTCCCCTTCAAGACCCAGTTCCACCACGGAGACTAACGAACCAACCACTGACGCTCACCATGGACGCGAC
>NC_087172.1:3232500-3235000 GCF_035594125.1 Scylla paramamosain | reverse complement strand
CCCCGCATATCTCATTAATCGCGTGTGTTTGTCTGGCTGTCCAAATAGTTTCCGAGGGTGAAAACTTGTAGACATGGAGAGAGAGAGAGAGAGAGAGAGAGAGAGAGAGAGAGAGAGAGAGAGAGAGAGAGAGAGAGAGAGAGAGAGCAAACATGAAAATAAAGATAAACTAAGACCAAAGAACAAAGAAAGAAAGCAAAAATTAATCCACCAACTGAACTCAATAATCCATTTTTGCAACACACTCGTAACTTCAACATGCAGATTCCCTCACGCACACTACCACCACCACCACCACCACCACCACCACCACCATCACCACCAACACCACCACCACCACCACCACCACCAGCACTGCAGTAGAAAGACGAGGAGGACGAATAATTCAGGGGTGCGTCTTTGTTTACACCGAGTCAGCTGATCGTGTGGGCCAGTGACAGGTGGGAATTTATGGTCGGGCCGTGAAGAATGTTGCTTGATAGCCGCTGCTTCTTGTCCCGCGCGCCACACCAGCTCTTTATTTGGGGACGGAATGGGGCGGTAGAAATTACTTTGCAAATTGATCAGTCTATATTTCATCTTAGTTACACGTGATTCATTATTTTGGGAGGAGATGAGGGGGTAAGACAGAGAGAGAAAGAGAGAGAGAGAGAGAGAGAGAGAGAGAGAGAGAGAGAGAGAGAGAGAGAGAGAGAGAGAGAGAGAATATTTATCTCCATCACCATACCAGTTATGTGACGCTTCTTCGACACCAGCACCACCAGGGACCAAAAATCTGATGGTTCACTTCTCTGCACAATTTCTAGTCTCGAATGAATGCTTGGAATGACTGTTTTGCACGTCTCCCTTCCTCCTCCTCCTCCTCCTCCTCCTCCTCCTCCTCCTCCTCCTCCTCTTCCTCCTCCTCCTCCTCCTCCTCCTCCTCCTCCTCCTCCTCCTCCTCCTCCTCTTCCTCACCTTACCTTACCTCACTATTTTTCCTCCCGTATCTCCTCTTTACTTCCTCCTCACCTTTAACCCTTCTTCTCTTCTTCCTCTCAAAGTTCCTACAACCCTTCCTCTATTCTCCCAGATTCTCTCCTCCACTCTCCCCTCTCCCTCCTCTCTCCCCTCTCTCCTCTCCCGTCATCCCTCTCCTCCCAGTGTCGTGTTCTGACCCTACAAATTTACTTCTCCCACAAAACCGGACTGAGGGTTGCCTGCTGCCCCGCTTCTCCCTCTCCCTCTCCCTCTCCTTCTCCTTCTCCCTCTCCCTCTCCCTCTCCCACGGATGCTTGAAATTAATTCCTGTTAATATGTGGTAATGAAGACCGGCGAGCTATCCCCCCTCTCTCTATCTCTCTCTCTCTCTCTCTCTCTCTCTCTCTCTCTCTCTCTCTCTCTCTCTCTCTCTCTCTCTCTCTCTCTCTCTCTCTCCCTTCCTTCCTTTCTCTCACTACCCTCCTCCTTTTCCTCCTCCTCCTCCTCCCTAACCTGTCCTTGTTTCCTCCTCCCCCCTTCGTAACACATCCTCCTCCTCCTCCTCCTCCTCCTCCTCCTCCTCCTCCTCCTCCCCTCCAGGCCCGCATTATCGCCCCCGTTACCACCGTCCGTATCACCATCATTATCTCCACCACCGTCATTACTAGCGTCATTATCACCGACGCTACCGATGATTACTGCTACTCCCCGCCACCACCACCACCACCACCACTACTAGCTTCCACCAGCACCGCCACTCCCGCCATCACTTCCACCTCCACCACCACCATCACCAGCACGACAAGCATGACCGCAATTTCTCGATCCCTTTCACATTTACTTCAGTTTACTCCCATCATTACTAACACTAGATTATTTCAGTGTTGTGTTAGAAGCAATGTGAACTTATTAAATGAAAGATTAAGACCCCATGAGATTGTTTCTGGGACGTACTTAGAGCAGTAGAGCAAGTATGCCTTCAAGACCTAATGGCATGACTAGGAGGAACCAAAGAATGACCACAAAGATTTTTATTTTAATTTGTGAGGGACATTGATCGAGAGCAATAAATAAACCGAAAAAAAAAAAATGGCACACAGAGTACAAGTCCCTAAAGAATAAGTTAAAAGTATCATAAAAAAATTGGTGGATTAATTAATGTCTTGAAGCTTCCCTCGTCAAGGAGTTCAAGTCATAGGAAGGAGGAAATACAGAGGACAAGGTAAAGATGATGGCTTAAAGGATTAAAACATGAATGGAATTAGTTATGGTTCCGCAACAGTAAAGATCACATGGCACTCCAAAAGACCAGAAAGACCAACTTATGAGAAATCTTTGCCTCAACAGTGCAAGAGACCAAGGAGCCAAAACACCAACACTTCCCAAGATATGACTACTAACACTGAACCCGAAGGAATTAATAATGAAAAAAAGGACAAAAAAAAAAAAGAAAGAAAAGAAAACCCTGAAACGAGCATGGTCCCAAACACCCCAGCTCATTCATCAGTCCCCATTTAAACCCCAGTCCCATTTCCAGCCC
>NC_087172.1:3225000-3227500 GCF_035594125.1 Scylla paramamosain | reverse complement strand
AAACAGAGAAAATGGTAAATGGGAAAATAATATATGGGCGTCACTCTGGGCCGGGCATGTGCCGCCCACACCCACACGCCCATAAATACCCGGTGGGCGGGGAGGGGTGACAGGCGCCCCTACCCTGGGTCCACTGTTGAGAGAGAGAGAGAGAGAGAGAGAGAGAGAGAGAGAGAGAGAGAGAGAGAGAGAGAGAGAGAGAGAGAGAGAGAGAGAGAGAGAGAGAGACCAAATTAAGTTCGCCACCACCAATAACACCCCGATGTTACCACAACAGTATCGAACACACACACACACACACACACACACACACACACACACACACACACACACACACACACACACACACACACACACACACACACACACACACACACTTCTCTCTCTCTCTCTCTCTCTCTCTCTCTCTCTCTCTCTCTCTCTCTCTCTCTCTCTCTCTCTCTCTCTCTCTCTCTCTCTCTCTCTCTCTCTCTTTCTGCTATCTGACTGTCCTCTTTTTCTTGTGTGAAAGAGGCTGAGACAATGGCACAAGCAAAACCAAGTAAACAGTTGTCCTCTTGGTGTTCTCTGAAAGTTAACTAGATAAAAATTTGGAAAGATTTGCCTGTTTCGTTCCAGACATATTTTGATACATCGTAAAAGTTCATGGCGTGCTAAGGGAGGAAACCAGAAACAGACAGTGCTTGATGGTTTGTCAGTGAAAAAGACGAATGAGTGGCAGTATTATTTTTGTAAACCAATTTCTCCCATCACTTTTTTCCAAATACTGACAACGACACCGACAACAACAACAACAACAACAACAACAACAACAACAACAACAACAGTCACACCGTACTCGTTAATTCGCCCTCCCCTTCACCACACCAACCACACACCATCCACAACACCCACACACCACCCACACACCAACCACAGCACCCACTCACCAGCCACAGCACCGGCCACTCACCATCCACACGCCAGCCACACACCAGCCACAACACCCACATCACAGCCCCACACTGGCGCCTCACACCATTATGTAGCAGAGATAACAGCGACACGCGATCCACCAGTGACACGCCGCTCCCCAACACTTGGTCAATCGCAAAAAAAGGTGCGTTTAACCCTCACCTGGATCGCTTCCCGTCACCACTTAGCGCTTAATGACCCAGAACCTCAACCTGATGCCGGTCCTGGAAAAGGGGAGGTGAAATGCGTAAAACATGAGGAAAAGAGGATAGATTTTAACATTGGTGTAATGAAAGAAAATGTTAAAAGCTGAGGAGTAACAGAGGCTGTCCAAGGTCATAAGTAGCATTAAGAAAGTACACAACTCAGCGTCAAAAATATAAGTAAAGAACTGAAGGTAACGTGGAAGATGTAAACGGGGAAATTACTAACATGAATTTGAAATACTAAGGAAATAGAAGGAATGGCAATAGAATATAAAAAGAGGAAGATGCAAAAATGTGACGCTAAGAAATGTAAAGGAATAACCGCAAGAATAACAAAGAAAGTTCGATAATAACTAAAACACATGTCAAAAAAACGAGGAAAGAAAAGGAAGCATGTAAAGAAAAGATAAAAAGTACAAAAACTAATGTGAAAAAAATATGTACTACTTAAAAAAAATAAATGAAATAAATACGAGTAAATAAACTAGAATTAAAGGCATGTGAAAATAGAGTGGGAAAACACAAGGAGAATGTCAATAAAGCTCTTTGATTCCATTAGGAGACTCCCAGCGATTTAATTAAGGAGTGATTACTGTGTCTGGGACTGTGTGACCGATAGCAATGTAACGCCAACCCTGCAGGAGCCGTCACCATCACTGAACGTTGCATCACCACTCACACACCACACCACACACCTGCCACACACCTGCCACGCACCTCCACGCACACTTACACTTCCTATAGTAAATTGTGTGCGATGGGAAGAAAGAGGTTGATAAGGTTTTGGTTGCGTTGTGGAGTGTAAGGAAAATTTGTGAGAATCTTTCTAATAAATCTGGCTGTATGTCTGTCTGTCTGCCTGTCTCGGCTCACTAATGTTGCTGAGTTGCGCTTGAGTGTATACGTGTGTGTGTGTGTGTGTGTGTGTGTATGTGTGCGTGTGTGTCTATAGCCATAACTCAGGTAGGTTACATAAGATCTGTATTAAACCTGGCAAGTAAGATCACAGTAATAACAGATAATGGTAAATAATGGCTGACTGATTGGAGGTGGGGCTTGTAAGTTACAGGTGAGGCATTGCAGGGCGGGGAGAACGACGAGTGCATTGTCAGACCGCCAGGGGAAAAGAACCGTCTCTTTTCCTCCGTATCGTCATAATTACAGTGTAGATTTTCGTTATTATGCCTTATTTGTCGTGAAAATTGTTATGCTTACTAGTACAGTTGTTTATTTATTTATTTTTTTTAAGGTAACTTCATAAAACATCTTAATATTGTGTGATTTATCTTGCCTTTCTCTCTCTCTCTCTCTCTCTCTCTCTCTCTCTCTCTCTCTCTCTC
>NC_087172.1:3152500-3215000 GCF_035594125.1 Scylla paramamosain | reverse complement strand
AAGATGAAGGCTGCTGAGGATGTGGGCTCTACCAGCAACTCCGAGATCTTCAGGCGGGTAACAAGACATCACCAACATGGAGCAGATGTGTCTTTCTCATCTGTAGAGCGAAGCATGCTTCGAGCCAAGCGCCGAATTCAACCGAGGCAACCACACACTGCAGAGGAGTGCGCCAACATTCTAGAAAGCTTAGAGGCCCAGGCCTTTAACGTAAACTTCAGATCTGTCGTCACAGATCAGGGAAGTGGTCATTTGGCAATTATTTTTTATTCTCTAACCCTGGTACCACTGATGACCACAATTAAGGAATGGAATTTTGATGGTACTTTTTACACTGTGCCTGCACTCTTCTACCAGCTCTTCACATTACTTGGATTTTACAAAGGTCATTCATTCCCACTCATCTTCACCTTGATGACATCAAAGTCTAACCCAATTAACCCAATACATTAATGCTGTCGCTTACACATTTGATAGCTCTGTTTCAGCATTTCAACTTCCTGGAGACAGTGCTGATGAAAGTGGGGATGAGCATCAAGGCCCTGACAACGCAGCTGGTACTCAAGATGTTCCTCCCGAACTTCGGTGCAGCATCTGCTTAAGGCGAAGGGAAAGGACAGTTGTTCTTTTGCCCTGCCGACATGCCTCCTTCTGTGCAGATTGCATAACTATCCTTGTATCAGCAGCAGATGCTAACAACCCGGCAACATGTCCCACTTGTCGTACTGCCATTCAAGACAGGCTTGAAGTTTACGTTTAAAATGTGCCATAGTAATTTTTTTTTTATATATATACGTACGTTTTAGTGAGAAATGAAAAAAAATATCATTGTAATGCCATATTTTATATATGTAAGTTTTACTGAAAAATAAAAAGTGCCATTTTAATTCATGTGCCTTCCAGTTTTTACAATCATATTTTTTACTTGTAGGAGATATGACAGTATAAATGTAGGAGTTATGCCGGATGCACCATACTGCCGCAGCTCCTACACAAAAACAAGTGTCAGGCACATTTCCTACATAACAACTTGATACCCAGCGTATTTCCTACACCTACTGCGTGTAGGAGATATGCTGTATCTCTGTAGGAAATATGTCACTACTCTAAAAACTGCTTAATTTGTATTTGATGTGTCCTGTAGGAAATGTGGCGTAGGAAATGTGGCGCGGCCCCGACAGTACATATACTATTTGTGGACGGGCGCGGTGCCGGGCGCCGCGCGCAGAGGGTGAGTGCAGTTGCTCGGCTCGTGTGGCTCCCATTTTGGCCACCCAGCCAGCTCATGAGTGCTTGAAAAACACTGGCAGCGGTGGGATTCGAACCCACGCCTCCGAAGAGACTGGTGCCTTAAACCAGCGCCTTAGACCGCTCGGCCACGCTACCGTTAAAATCATTACTCGTGCCTGGGAAATAATTCCAGTGATTATGAAGACGCCTGTTGTCATATAACAACATGCGTATCTTGATAGTGTTTTGAAGCATTAAGCATCAGTGGCAATACATATCAGCTGGTAAGTGTTACACAAGCCTAATGCAACTTTAACTGTCCCTCGTGGCTGGCCTTGGTGATAACATTGGTGCAAGCACCCACCACGCTTGGCGGGGCCTCACCAAGTGTCCGGCCTGCCTTAAGAACGCAAAGGATTTATTTTGCGAATCCTTCAAGTGTATACGAAGGTGATTATATATATATTTTTTTAAGATGGCATCTTTCCAGGGACAAAAAAAAAAAAAAAAAAAACAGGAAGCGCCAGTCCCTGAAGAGGATAGTCTAAAAACAAAGTAAATAATCATTGGAAGTGTCTTAAAATCTCCCTCTTGAAAGAATTCAAGTCACTGGCTGGAGGAAATACGCAAAACAACCAAGGAATTCCAGAGTTTACCATTACAAGTAAAAAAAAAATATTGGTTAACTGGCACTGGAGAGGCGTCAGGTGGTGATGGGAACGTAGCAGGTTCACTAACATCGCAAAGAAAAAACATACATTCGTTCACTTTTGTCCTCTGCTCCTCCCCTTCTCTCTCTCTCTCTCTCTCTCTCTCTCTCTCTCTCTCTCTCGCTCTCTCTCTCTCTCTCTCTCTCTCTCTCTCTCTGGTTAAGTTGATCACGACAGCAGAAGACCGATCGCTTCCGGAGTTTTGTTCAGCATGAATAAGGTCGTAAAAAATAATGATAATAATAATAAATTCAGACAAAATAGATAAAGATGTGGTTATGATCTCCTCCTCCTCCTCCTCCTCCTCCTCCTCCTCCTCCTCCTCCTCCTCCTCCTCCTCAGGCCACCTCTTTTACTCCCCCTACCCCTTGTTCTTTACTTCCTCCCTCCCCTCAACCTCCTCACGTCTGCACCTCCAACCCTTCCTTCTTTTACTGAAACTAATTAGATTTTCGAGTAAGGTAAAACATATGAGTGTATCTTGTGTCAGGCAGAATACATGTGCTCATTCCCCCTTCTCCTCCCTGTCTCTTCCTTGTGTTTTTCCTTAAACCTTCTCCCTTCCACCTTTCCCCTCTTTCCCCTTTCCCTCCCCCTCGTGTTCCTCTTTGATGCGATTTGATGAAGGGAAGATAAGTAAAGTGACGCTATAAAAGAGGATAACATCGCAGGGAACGTTCTTGTTTTCGATGTATAAGAGAAAACACTAACACGCACCCACAGGTAAAAGAAAAAGAAAAAAAAAAGAAAAGAAACTGATAATATTGATGATGATAATGCGTAGTGATTTCCGAAACTTTACATTGTTATCTTAATTTTTTTTTCGTCTTCGTGTTCTCGACTTAGAAGAAAAAAAATATATAAGTAGTAAGGATAACAGTGATAGTTAGACAGTGTAATTTTCCGGGAGGGGGGTTTTGTTCGCATTTTCCTTATTACTCTGAATGTTTTCGGTGTGGAAGGGTAAACACACACACACACACACACACACACACACACACAGTAAATAAATAATGTTAATAATTGTAATATCAAGACGTACTGATTTTTTTTAAGCTGTTCTTACATTGGTCTCTCCTTCCCACCGTGTGTGTGTGTGTGTGTGTGTGTGTGTGTGTGTTATCAGCTTCCGTTGTTGATGTGCGTCTCATTGCAGGGGATTTTCGCATCGTTGCTCAAATCACTATGCTCTCCAGACGCAATGTTCGTATTACTTAAGTCTCGCTGTCGTGATATTAGAATTATTATGTTCTTCTCGGGATTCGATGCTGAAATGAGCGTTCTCTTCATGTTATGACTCTGACGTGATCTTGTTCCTGCTGAGACATGATATTGAAATTCTGGCAAAACATTCAAGGATTTTTTTTTTTTCATCTTTCTTTTCTATATCTTCGTTCTCGCATTATGAATAATTTTAGACAGTAAATGATACACTGCTTGAAACTTTTTATCTTCGTTCGTTCTCGCATTATCAGTAATTGTTAGATAGTGGCGGTAAAGTAGTGAGATGATAACCCGTGACAGATGACGAGAAGAGCGAGCAGGGACAGGACACACGAAACCTGAGTGAGAATGCAGTGAGAGTGAGTGAGAGTGCAGTGTTACATGGTAAGGAGGAGGAAAGGAAATGAGAAGTGTTTGAATATCACTTTTAATGGTGTGAACGAGATTGAGGAGGGAGGGGAGAGAGAGAGAGAGAGAGAGAGAGAGAGAGAGAGAGAGAGAGAGAGAGAGAGAGAGAGAGAGAGAGAGTGGAGTGGAAATATTGTGATATGTAGCACGGAGAGCGAGGCAACGGGAAGAACTTGTGAATATCTGCATTAACCCTTTCACTTTTCTTTCTTTTTTATATTGGAGGAAGTACTGGCCAAGGGCAACAAAACTAGAAAAAAAAAAAGACCCACTGAGGTGCTAGTCCCTAAACAAAGCCAGAAACGAAGCTGAAAAATAAGGACAAGTGTCTTGAAACCTTCCTCTTGACAGAGTTCAAGTCATAGGAAGGAGAAAATACAAAAGCAAGCAGGGAGTTCCATAATTTACCAGAAAAGGGAATGAATTATTGAAAGTACTGGTTAATTCTTGCATTAGAGAGGTGGACAGAATACGGGTGAAAGTAGAAAGTCTTGTGTAGCGATAGGTATCAACTCACAGCACTAAAAGCAATGCATGGACTCTTTACATCGCATCTACAAGAAAGCACGGTATAAAAGAAATGGATTTTGCAATTTCTAGCTTGTACAATGTTTGGAGGTGACTAGAACAAGAAAAGAGTCTCAGATTGTTAATAAAGGACAGAAGTGACGGATAGTAGTGAAAGACATCAAAATTATAAGTGAGATAGAGGATGGAGGAAGAGGGAAAGGCAGCAAATGATAATAAAGAGAGCAACGTAAAGGAAGAACTTTTGAATATCTGTATTAAAACTGTGAATGAGATAGACGATAAAGGAAGAAGGAAAAACAGTAAATAATAACACCAGTAATACCAGTGAGAGGAAATTCGTGACACATGAAGGAAGAAAAATTATTAGGGATACATGTTAAAATAAATAGAAGGTAAAAATAAGTAAGGAAAGGAGAGAGGAGAGTGCAAAGTGAGAAAGGAATAAGAGAATGAAAAGTAGTAGTGAGGAATAAGAAGAGGATTAATGTAGGAACTGTAGTAAAGGAAGTAGAGAGAGAGAGAGAGAGAGAGAGAGAGAGAGAGAGAGAGAGAGAGAGAGAGAGAGAGAGAGAGAGAGAGAGAGAGAGAGAGAGAGAGAGAATTGCATAAAGAGAGACACGCAAAGTAATGGGGGTGATATAGATGCTCGTCTCCTTCACGCCATCTCTCTCCCTCATCACGCATGCTGAGTCCCACCTCTCTATTTCCTTTTATTGTTCCTCGCAACAGTTTTACTGCAACAGTTAAGGTAGTACTATGCTAATTCAATTATTCCTAGTTAGTACTCACCATCTTGTCTTGTTTGCACCCTCTCTCTCTCTCTCTCTCTCTCTCTCTCTCTCTCTCTCTCTCTCTCTCTCTCTCTCTCTCTCTCTCTCTCTCTCTCTCTCTCTCTCTCTCTCTCTCTCTCTCTCTCTCTCTCCTCTCTCTCTCTCCAAAAAATTGTTGTCATTCTAACGCACTCCTCCTCCTCCTCCTCCTCCTCCTCCTCCTCCTCCTCCTCATCCTCATCCTCCTGCCTGCCTGTGGAGGACACCGGAGGGACACGGCAGGTCGCAGGTCATTACACGCTCCTCATGTCCCTCATTCAGCCTCAATTATAGGCTGTGCTCCGCCCCGCCTAGGCCTAATTATTCCTACACGGTTGTTTATCACGACTTAATGGATAATGCTGTGACTCCAGTGCAGGTAATTGCCTTAGATCACCTCCCCTTCGTCAGTGTCAGAGGAGAGGTGGAGGGAAAGGAAGAGGAGGGGAGCGGGAGGGGAATGCTGGTGGTGGAAATGGGGGAGGAGGAGGAGGAGGAGGGAGGAGGAGGAGGAGGAGGAGGAGGAGGTGGTGGTGGTGGTGGTGGTGGTGGTGGTGGTCAGCGGCCGTAGCACAGTGCTGGTCTGACCCCGGCAAGGGCGTGTGAGTGTTGTGGGTGCCTGGCGGCGGCGCTGCTGGCGTGGTGGTCGGGCGGAGGGATCCGTGGCATCGGGCGTTGCAAATGGCTTGTTCTGGCGCGGCGCCGCCCTCTCGACGCAGTGCTGCAGCTGCGGAACTTAACAAGGCTTGAAACCAATTTGTTACGTCTAATTTAATCTTTACATTATCTGTTCTCGGGGTTTTGGTGGAAAGTGGCTCCCACACTGCTGCCTCAGTAACAAATAAACCCTTCATGTGATAAGGCCGGATATGCCGCCGCGTTTTTATCACCATAACATTAGTTTCCGCTCGGCCGTGATTGGCATGTGGGAAAGTCGAGGCAAAAATTTACGGAAGGGCAAGGCAAGGGGATCGTGTGCGGTGTGCCGCGCCGCGCTGCGCCCGCCAACACCACCTCCCCTGTCCTGCATCTTGACGCTCGTCCTCCTCCCCCTTCGCGTCGTCACCGTCACAAACTCGGTGGACGTCACCTGAGCGGAGCGGATCCTCCAGAGGGCGGGAACCCGGCAATGGTCTCGGGGTTCGCTTCCTGCAGCAGCCCAGGCGTGTCCGTACGTGTCCTGACGCCTGATGGTGCGGCGGGGGTGTGATGTACCGCTCGTGGGGGAGGGAGGGGTTTTCTGGGGATGAGGGAACCTGCTAAGTAGTGTAATTACTTGCATCGTTTTGATGTTCTGCAACTAAATCGCAGCTCTGTGTCAGGCTGCCACGTCCTGTGTGCGGGTGTGTTTCTCACGGCGCAGTGCATGCGGTCAGACCGCTGGGGGTGAGGATCATCGCAGGGGAGGTGGGGGGGGATCATCGGCTTCACGTGACGTGATGGCCCCCGTGGCGCCGGGGTGGCGGGGGGTGGCGGAGTGGTGGTCGTGGAGGCAGAGTAAAGGGAGGGAAGGAGAGAAGGGGGGGAGGGAATGGGGGGGAGGAGGACAGGGGAAGGGAAGGAACAATTACGCGGTGTTTACTTCCACTAACATTCTGCAGCAAAGATGTAAGAGCTGATAATAATAATTTTGGTAATAGTAATTCAGCCAGCATTATGTGCCGACCTTCCTCGTCGCTTCTCGGTGCGGCACACAAATGTTACCTTTGTGAGGAATAATGTTTTTGTGAAGCCACTTGCATATTTCGTGGAGCAGGTAAAGGTACGAGGAGGAAGACGCCGAGGCAATCACAGCTCTCTTTTGAAGTATTATAAAGTGGTAATCAGATCCAAATACTCCACACTTGGGGATTACAATGGACTCATTTCCTGCTCATGCTCAGGCGATTGAGGCTGAGGCGGCGCCAGGGAAAGGAAGACCAAAATACTTGAGGCGGCAAGCACGTAGCACCACCCCATCCTCCACGCTACACTTTCATCACCACTTCTCCCTCTTTCTCCTCTCCAGTTGCAGTCTCCTCTTCCTCTCTGTTCCTATTCTTCTCCCTTTTCTCACACCCGCGGTGCAGAGGGAGGCAGGGTTGCCGCTGCGTCACAGCGGACACTGCCCTCCACTGTACCTGGCCGGCCAGGGCGACACGACCACCAGCAGGAGGTGTCACGGGTCCTCCCAGCCTCCCGTCACCACCTTCCGCGGGCTATTCTTCTTAGGGGCGCGGGAGGAGTGTTGTGGCGAGCAGTCCGTGCCGCCCCCGCCAGCACTCCCCGCCGCGACCCTCCTGCCTGAGGCTCCTCACTTCAGACTCCCTGCGAGCTCCTTAGGGACTCTCCAGGATCCCGCCGAGGAACAAGGAGCCCCGTGGAGCACCAGGGAGAGGAACACGCTCCCCGCCGTCCTCCCGCGGCTGGAGAGTCAGGGGGAAGGGAGGGTGATTGGGACCAGGTGGAAAAGTGATTGGAGTAGCGCCAGGTAAACGATGGCCAACCGGGATGAGTCGGGATGGCGGGAAAAGTCCTTCAGGTGGAGGCTTGTGACCTTGAGATTGAAAAAGGGGACTCGGAGAGCAGAGGTCAGGGTGTCAGGATGAAGCCGTCAGGAGCTGGCGGTGCTTCAGGAAGCTTGCAGGACTCAGGATGTTAAAAACTGGTGAGATGCGCGATAACCCCAAAGTGTTGAGCGGGGGAGGCGTCGGACCCCCGCCCCATGAATATAAATGATGGACGCCAAGCCTGCCACTGGCCGCCCCATGCCTGCATAATGAAGGAAGATGATGCTGCCACCCTTCAGGAGGTGAATATAAGAACGCAAGAAAACAAGGGAAGTTGCAATAAGCCAGCAACCCTACACGCGGCAGTCCCTTTATAAAGCATACTTGCCTTCATCCACCTATCATTCCTCTCCATCCTTGATTCATCAAATTTTAAGAAGCCATCTATCACATGATTTCAGAACCAAGTCTTTTTGAAACTTAACTTTATCATCCTTGAATTCGTTATTTCCTTGTCCCATCTTGATTACTATAATGGTCCTCATTAAGAATCTTGTAGAAACGTCAGCCCTGTTATATTCCTGATGCCACTTAATACCTCTGTCAGATCCCCTATCAATCTACGCCTCTCTAACGAATGCAAATCTAAAAGTTTTAATCTCCTCTTGTAGGGAATATTACCAATCTCATGTATCTTTCTAGTATTTCTCCACTGAACTGACTCATAAACTTTTATTATTTATGTAAAACAAGGACCAGAACTGCACAACAATGATCGAACAAGGGCTGTCCAGTGTCTGAAACAGCCTAGGCACGTCACTTTTACCAGTCGAAACCCCAACCGACTCATAGATTACACGAAACCACATGTGTATCAGCCACAAAATGACAACAAACCACATCAGACATAAATATTCATAGCCCGTTGATTACACCGGTAAGGTCAAGAGGCGAGCCAGGTACCAAACTTGCAGAGCTGAGGCAACGCTGGCAACACCTCCAGTACTTTTGGTCTCATCAGGAAGGAAATTCTTCTTGTTCCGCTTTAGCACTTTAAGGACAAGCTTTGGCGAGTTGGTGCCGCGGTGGAGTGTGGCGCAGGTCTTAATGGAGTGCTGATACGGTTTATTTCTTATTTATTTTTTATTTTTTATTTTTTTCCCACGTGAGACTTCTTAGTAACGAGCACCACTAGATCTTATTGGTGCTGTTATATTGTTGCTGCTGTTTGTTGTTTCTGTTGTTTTCTTTGTTGTTTCTACTCACTCCTTCAGGTTTAAATTATTAGACAGTAGATAGTAGTAATAGTAGTAGTATTAGTATTAGTAGTAGTAGTAGTAGTAAAATAAAGAATAATAAATGATGGAAGATATGGAAGAGAAAAAAGTTCTTGAAGGCAAAGAAAAAACTGTAGTAAAAAAAAAATGATAACAATAACAGTAATACTAAAGTAATAATAACGCACTAACAACGCAAGACAAATGCCGGTCAAGTGATATACAAGAAACCACTTAAGTAAATCAAATGAGGTAATTATAGGGTCGAGAATTCCACCTTCTCGCGGCGCGGCGGGACCGAGGCGGCCAGCGAGGCTCCGTCAGGTATGCAGGACAATTAAGGACAGCGTTGGGGTCTGCCTTCCCTCGCTTATAGGAAAGTGAGTCTTTTTCTCTTTCTCCTACTACTACTACTACTGCTACTACTACTACTGCTGCTACTACTACTACTACTACTACTACTACTACTACTACTACTACTACTACTACTACTACTACTACTACTACTACAACAACAACAATTACAACTACTACCACCACTACTACTACAACAACAACAATTACAACTACTACCACCACTACTACTACTACTACTGCTACTTGTACATAACCTATAGTTAACGAATCAAGAAACCCAAAAGACGTAATATACTCTGAAAATATAATCTTGAACCGACATCATCTGCCAGAGTGTTGTTCGTTGTGTTAGTTCGCTGATTCCTGTCTCATCTGGTGCAGGGCGAGGCAGGGAAATAGAAAGGCATGTCTGGGTATTAATAGACAGCGCGAGGGACAGCTAGAGTGGCAGAGGATGTGATAACAGTGCGCCGAAGGATGCTGTAATTAAGGGATTGGTGCCAAGGAGTGAAAGGAAATTATATAAACAGCAAAATGAACCATAGTGATAAACGGAACAAACGGAACAGGTACAGAGCGACAGAGAATAATGAAGGAAACGGGAAGGGGAAATGGGGAACGGAAAACAGGGGGGAGAGATAAAGGTAAGCAGGTGGAAAAGACACATGGAAGAGGAAGAGAAAAGGAAGTCGAGGAAACGAGAGAAAAAGAGAAAGCAATCTGTGAAAGAATAGCAAGCAGGGGGAAAGACACGTAGAAAAGGAGGAAGATGAGAAGAGAGAGAGAGAGAGAGAGAGAGAGAGAGAGAGAGAGAGAGAGAGAGAGAGAGAGAGAGTCGAGTAAGCGGGATAGGGACAAGCAGGTAGCAAGGTAAGGGAAGGGCGAGGGGCCGGAGGAAGGAAGGAGGCAGGGAGGAAGGGAGGAGAGGTGGCGCAGGCCTGGAGGGTCGTGGACTGAGAGGGTCGTGGTGAGGGCCCCTGGAGCGCCTACAAGACGTCCTGCCGAGCTACAGAATGGGCGCCCGGGACGACCCAGCCAGGGGCCCCTCAGGCTTCTCCTTCGACCACTGAGAGGCCCCGCAGCGCACGACAAAATACCCTCAGCAGGGGAGCTCAGATACCGCAGGATAAGAGATAAGGGCAAGAGAAGGGAGGCACGGCTGGTGGGGATGATGGTGTTAGTGGTGCTTGTGGTGGTGGGTGGTGGTGGTGGTGATGGTGATGGGTGGTGGTGGTGGGGCAGGTGTCGTGGTTATCGCGGGGTTTGTGGTGTTGTGTGATGGTTTGCCGTGAGGAGCGTGCTGACGAGTGTGACCAAGTGGTGGTGGTGGTGGTGGTGTGTAGTACTGGTGTGAATGGCGGTGGTAGTCTTGTATTGGTGTGGTGGTGCTTTTGGTGCTGTGGTGATGCTAACGGTGTGGGGATGGTGGTAGTGATGAAAGGAGTGGTGTTTATGGTGATAGTGGCAATGGTGATGATGGAATTAGCGGTGGTGTTAGAGGAGGAACTGATGATGGTAGTAGTGGTGATGATGGTAGTAGTAGTAATAGTAGTAGTAGTAGTAGTAGTAGTGGTGGTGGTGGTGGTGATGGCTGCGTCGGTGGTGATTGATGCATCAGATACAAGCACTCTTTCCTTCCTATGCACCCTACTAGGTAATCCTACAATAAAAAGGAAAACGAAACCGGCGTACTGATGCTCCGTAAATAACAGGTTACAAGTGTAGACATGACCCAGCTATCAGATGGCGTGGTGGTGGTGGTGGTGGTGGTGAAAGTAGGCTAACATTATGGTGATGAAATGAATTGCGTTGGTAATCATAACGGCGACAAGTAGAGAGAAGGAGAACTGGGAGACAGGTTTAAGTGGAGAGATGGAATTCAGAGAGAGATGAGATGGCTGGACTTTTAGGAAGAAGACACACTGAATAGAATATATTGGGGACAACATACAAGAGCAGCCGAGCACACTAGGGATTAATAAGGCAAAGAAGAATGATAACAAGCGCTATAAGGTGAACTGTGGTAAAGAAACATAACCAAACACAAATATTAACAGACCTTGTAGTCTTTTAAACGTTTTCCTGCAGTAATTGTGTTAAGGTGATGAGGGAGGGGCTGGTGGATTATTGGTACTGGTGGTGGTGGTAATGGTGGTGATAGTAACCGGAATTTAAGTAATGTCGTCGATATACACATAGTGGAGTGTAGAGTGGTGATGAAGTAATAGCTTATGTGGTAGTTAAGGTGATGGTGGAGGTGATGAAGTGACCAGTGAGCTATTGGTGATGGTGTGACGGCTGTGGTAGTGGTGGTGGCAGTGGTGATGATATTGTGGCGATGGTGGTGACGGGGCTGGTGAATATCGTAGAAGTGGTGGTAATAGTGGTGCAAGTCAGCAAAATTGATAACAAGGAATCACTTTGGCAGCGAGGAGCAGCAAAAAGAGAACACAGAACAAAATAATAAATACATGATAATAGTAATTGTCTCGGGGAATACACACACGTTAAAACTAAACAAGAATTAACAATAAGCAGTATCCATGACCCAATTAACTGCAATATTTCTGGGGATCAGTTATTATCGCCGAGTTTGTGGTGGCAGTAAGTGTGGTAATGACGCCTGCTCCGCCAGCACTGACGTGATAAACGCCGCCAAGTACAAGCCGCGGCTGATGTATAATTGTGCAATCACCAGCTGCAGTCGGAAAGCAGAGTAATAATGCGCTAGTGTTGATTATAGGGACGGAGGGAGTGTGGTGGTGGTGGTGGTGGTGATGATAGTAGTGGTGGTGGTGGTGGTGAAAGTGGTGTTGATGTAATATGATGCTGTTTGTTGTTGTTGTTATTATTATTATTATTATTATTATTATTATTATTATTATTATTATTATTATTATTATTATTATTATAAGAAGGGGAACAACAACAACAACCACAACAACAACAACAACAACAACAATAATGATTATATTGATAACACAACAAAAAAAAATACAACAATGAAAGCAACAATAGCACTAACAACATCACATAAACTGAATTTATTAGTCACGGGAGGAAAAACATAAATGAAAACGAACATACACACATACATACACTCTTCAAAAGTATATTAATAAATAGATAGAACAAAAAAAAAACAGGGACAAAACGCCAACACTTCCTGTCCAAACCACAACATGACTGGTACATTACAACACTCAATAGAATACACTAAAAAAAATAAAAATAAAATAAAATAAAATAACAGAAAACAAGGAAAAAAGGATTAAGATATTCCCAAACCTTCAAATATAAATAGAAAGAAAAAAATATATATGTCTGAGAGAAATAATGTGCATAATTTGACAAGAGGATGATTACGAAAGTAAAAGGAAGAAAAATAGGAGGAAGAGGAGGAAATGGAGGAGGAGGACGAGGAGGAGGGAGAAGGGAAAGAGACATAAAGAACAGCGGAATGCGATAAAAGCAGAGGAGAGAAGATAATTAATAAGTAGAAGGGTTAATAGAAGGAAACACTAAAGAGGAAGAGATGGAAAGGAGATAAAGGGGAATAAAGGAAAGGGGATAAGGAAAATGGGATCAAAATTAGAACCTTAAACCTAGAATAATAATAATGATAAAATAATGATAATAGTAATAACAATGACAAAAAGAAAAAGAAAAAAGAGAGGAGGAGGAGGAGGAGGAGGAGGAAGAGTCAGAAGAAGAGGAGGAGGAGGAGGAGGAGGAGGACCACGTGTAAGGAGGGTCTAACTTATGAGGGACATAAACGATGATATAAAAGGTTAAAAAAGAAAGAAAGAAAAAAGAAAATCAAGTCAAGTCGCCAACTGAAGAGTGATGAGACTGTTTGGTGTCGTAATATCTTCACTTTTCATTCTCCTCCTCCTCCTCCTCCTCCTCCTCCTCCTCCTCCTCCTCCTCCTCCTCCATGAACTGGCGCTGAGCTGCAATTACAGAGTCCTGGGCGAAGAGGTGATGAGAAAACCAACCCATAAGACTCATAATCTCATCACTCTCCAGAGAAACTCGCTCTTCTAACCGTCCTTAGCTTAGCTCTGTCCTGGCCGGGCCGCTGCAATTGGGTAGTACTATTAGCAACCGGCGTGAAGTAATTTATGAATCGGTACCCTTATAGCTTCTTATATTTTTTAAGAGATATCGCTTGTATCCAATTATGCACATGAAGCCTACGTGAAGGATGGCTCTCTAAATCCTTCCGAATTAATTAGAAGTGGCACAAGGAGGAGACACTGACCCTGAGGAACGACTTGCTTCACTTGCTTTGCTTCAGTCAGTCTTCCGGAGCAGCGTGTGTTTGGTGTCTGGGTGCTCTTATGTTTGTCTGTCTGTCTGTATGTATGTATGTTCTTGCTCTTCCTCTCATTATGTCTCTGCTCGTCTTTCTTTTTTTTTTTTTCTTTAACTATTTACTTTCTTCCTTCCTTCCGTTCCTGCCTGTTTTCCTTCCTTATTTCCTTTCCTTCTTACTTCTGTTCGTTTATCCTTCCTTCCGTCACTGTGTGTCTTCCTTTCGTAATTCTTTCCTTCCTTCCTTCCTTCCGTCCGTGTTTGTCTTCCTTCCTTAATCCCTTTCTTCCTTCCTTCCTTCCGTTTATCCTTCTTTCACTTCTTTGTTACTTACATAGATTTGTTTGTATTTCTCTTCTTGTTCCTTATTTTTTTTTTTTTTTTGTTTAATGGTTTAATGTCGCGGTTTTGTTTCCTTGTGTTTTTCTTCCTTATTTTGTTTGTTGTCTTCATCCGTTTTATTTCCTTTCTTTATTTTATGCTCTCTTCTTTCCTTATACATTTGTTTCATAGTTTGTCTGTTTTATTAATTTCCTTCGTTACTTTTCATAGTTTCTTTATTCCTTTCTATACTTATTTCTTATAGCTAACCTCCCTTACTCTCTCTCTCTCTCTCTCTCTCTCTCTCTCTCTCTCTCTCTCTCTCTCTCTCTCTCTCTCTCTCTCTCTTAGCATCTACTAATTTCACCTTCCCTCCTCTTTCCCCCTTTCCCTCAATGCTCTCCTTCTCACACTAAATGACATGGCTTATTACAGAGAGCCTCAATAGGACCAACAGATCAACGTAGTACCGTCTGTTTATCCTTTGTCTTCCTTTACGTTCCCCTTCCATCCCCCACCACCTTTATAGTACCCCTTCCCAATCGCCTCCCATCCTCCATTCCTCATTTACCATCCCCTTCCCTTGTTACACCCTACTCCCCTCCTTCATTCTCATTCCTCTATCCTTCTATCATCACGGCTCCTCTCTCTTCCACCTGCTCTTTCATCTTCTCGTGGTACTATTACCCATTCGAACATCAATCATCAATCTCAAGGCATCAGAGCGGCCATCAACACTATTAGAGGCACCGTCAGGGGTCCAGGGTAAGGAGGGGAGGGGCTCGGGTTTGGGGGAGAAGTAGGGAAGGATAAGGAGGAGGAGGAGGGGAAGGGTTTTATGGGAGAGGAGATGCAGGTGGTGATGGTGAAAGAGAGAGAGAGAGAGAGAGAGAGAGAGAGAGAGAGAGAGAGTAACGTAAAATGCAACTAAAGACTAAATGACAAATACACGAAGCTCCGAAAAACACACACACACACACACACACACACACACACACACACGAAGTGAAGCGATGAAGTTAAATCTCTCGGAAGGAAAATTGTGGGAAAAAACGTATTTTGAGAAGGGGTGCACGTGACCAAGACGAGTACCGGACATGGAAAAGACATCAGTGGCCATGGAAATGGTAGTAGTAGTAGTAGTAGTAGTAACGAGGACGACAATTTTAAGTAAGATATCAGTGTAAGTAGTACTGAAGTTAGAGGCAGAAGTGGTAGTTAGTGGCTGGCAATTACAGTATGCACGAGTAAGGATAATTGTGGCAGTGCTCGTGATGGTGACGGATGAATGTGACTCACTTCAGGGTAGCAAAAAATAATTGTGGGGACCCAGTAACCTGTAGGTGTCCCTTACACACACACACACACACACACACACACACACACACACACAGATAGATAGATAAATAGACAGATATTGACCACAAATCAAGGATACATACTAACAATTTGTTCCTCATCATAAAGTAATTACACATTTGTAGCCCACACTAGTAACAACTTAAAACATCTCTTGTTAAACTACCAACGAGATTAACTTAGCCAGTTAAGGTTGAAATATGAAGAAAAAAAACCTAATTTAAAGAAAAAGAAGATTAATCTCAATAAAAGAAACGAACCTACTGTAACACACACACACACACACACACATTACCTCCTCACTGTCCACTCCACTACAATGACTGACCTCTAATAGGAATTCTTGGGTTAATTTATGGAAATCTCATTACATTTCATCACTGAAGGAATCATTACCCGCCGCCATTGTTATGGTCATCACTTATTGGCAACTTTATGACTCCTCGACGCAGGGACTCCATTTCTGGCAGCTCCGGGGGGTCGGGAGAGGCGGGGCGGGACGGGCTGGCGGCGAGGTGGCAGAGGGGGGAGTGAAGGAGAGATGGACGCTGTGACGGACTTGCTGTGTGTGGTGGTGGTGGTGGTGGTTGATTTTGTG
The DNA here is from genome assembly GCF_035594125.1 of Scylla paramamosain. Classification (NCBI taxonomy): domain Eukaryota; kingdom Metazoa; phylum Arthropoda; class Malacostraca; order Decapoda; family Portunidae; genus Scylla; species Scylla paramamosain. The sequence goes on along the minus strand of NC_087172.1, from coordinate 3,199,370 downwards.
GCATGTGCGGAAAGATGTTCATTTGGTGTGTGTCTGTGTGTGTGTGTGTGTGTGTGTGTGTGTGTGTGTGTGTGTGTGAGACGTCGGCGCACATTTCCTCTCGTCGTCGTCTCAAGGGCATTAAGAGGACACGTAAAACAACACCCACTGCTAAGCTACCTTGTTCTCCTCCTCCTTCTCCTCTGCCTCCTCCTCATATTATTATTGTTATTATTATTATCATTATTATTATTATTATTATTATTATTATTATTATTATTATTATTATTATTATTATTATTATTTTTATTTTTACTACTACTACTACTACTACTACTACTACTACTACTTTTACTGCAATCACTCGCGAATCTTAAGTTGCTGAGATGCGAAGGTCACATAGAGATCAATGATTAAATCGCTTTACACACACACACACACACACACACACACACACACACACACACACACACACACACACACACACACACACACACACACGTGGATGTGAGGAGTGTGCGCGGATGGAAGCACGTGAAGGAAATAAATACACCGTTGACAGATTACCTCAACATCGTTCTTGGTGTCTATTTCCGGTAATCCTCGACTGTTTCCGGTAACACGATCACCCTGGTCGTCTCTCGAGTCGTTGCCTTCGTCCCCTGCACACCTGAGAGCCTCGCGCCGCCCTGGTGACGACGCTTCCTCAGTCCCGCCAATCACAGCCTCCTGCAGAGCGCGTGGGTGTCTGGAGTCTGCCTTACTTCTTGAGGGACGACACCGCACTTTAGAGTCTGCTGTGGCTCAGAATGACAGTGACGCGACCAGTCAGCTTCAGCAAGGACAGTCAGCGCACGTGCAGCTGCATGGGACGTGGTGAACGACGCCTTAGTGACTTACGTGGACGCTGGAGTGAATACCAGTAGCGAGCAGACCTCATCCATCACACCTGCTGCCCATCGGCCGCCCGCCCGCCGCCCGTCGCTACGCGGGTGAGGGGGCATCACCGCCATTATCATCGCCGCTGCCGCTGCCTCTACCAGGGGGTCTGTGGAGGAAGGGATGAACACTTGAGCGAAAGGCGAAGCGGCAGCACATCGAGAGGAAGGATTGAACTGACATGGAAGAACATTGTGTGCAGAAATATTTTCTGTGAGAGGCGGCAGGATGTGGAGCGTGGCTGTGCGGGGTGACGAAGGTAACCTTTAGCGGGGGTCTGGCCTTCGTCGAGGGAACAAGAAGTCCCGCCAGGAGGCTGGAGGGGCCTGGCAGGGGGCAGAAAGTACTGCGAATAACATGGGTTCCCGCCAGGAAAACAAGGTATCATTGTGGGGGTCAAGTGTCTCCCATTAGGGATGAGCAGCCGCGCTATTGGGGGCAGCGCGCACATCATCATACGCGGCGGCTCCCATTCTTACGCTCGCCGCGCCCCGCCGCCCCACAATGCCAGAGGCACCTTTGGCCCGCTGAAGCCATCACCTTACCATAGCGTGCTTCATGTCCAGTCTGTAAGCGTCTTCATTTCCTCAAGAAGCTGCATCAAAATATCGCACACAAGCAAATAAACCCCAAGAACAAGACCTGTGGCCGCGCCTTGTTCCTGGCGCCTGCACACTGGCGGTGCTCGTCCTTATGGTGACCCACTTTAGCGGCGAGGTTAATCAAGGTCGCCGCCCCCGCAGTGAGGAGGGTTGGAGGGGGGTGGCTGGCTTCCCTGGGTGCTCTCGATCATTTACATTTGCTCATCTTTCGTCACCCTGTGGGAGAGCCGCCGAGGCTCCAGGAGTCCTCATTTGTACTGACTCCCGGCTACCGCCACCGCCGCCGCCACTGTTGCTGCTGGTGCTCCAACGCAGCCACTTAGGCATGTCTTAGGGAGCCGTTGCCGCCTGCTTCAGCATCTTTTAAACTTGAGTGTCGTATTTCAGCTTAAGTGCTCAAAGGAGTAGAAGTTATAGAAGTTAATAGATGATAAAAGAAGCCTTCACATGTGTACGAATGTTGATGTAACAGTAAGTTCACTAAGGTTTCTTGACTGGAATCTTTCTCTACTCTTTTCTACTCTACTCTTTTTATAAGAGGACTGTCTGGGTTGACAGGCAACAGCTGATGATCAAACGGAAAGCTGATCTCTGACGCTTCACATGCTCGTGGCCACAAGGCGCGGGAACGAGTACATAAATTTGGTTGTACATCTCATCAAAGTTAACAGTAATAGTCTTATAAACACTTGTGTCAAGACAAATACATCACACATCACACAATACTTCAGTCTTCAGTGGTAAATAATCGTCAAAAACAAGACGATAGTCTCGTCGAGGCTCCTAACTTGAGGTTTATGCTCTACAATAGAGTTCCTTTGTTTTATACGCTGACACTTTTCCTCTTGCGTTTTTCGGCCTGAGCCGCATCGCCGTGTCACCCTTGCCGCCTCATGCTGCAGTAACCTTGTATGCTTCCTCGTTGACAGGTGACTCAGTGGACGCCATGCCAGGACAAAGCCACAGGAGGCCCCAGCAGGAGCTCCTTGTGTTCCACGTGCCCTCGGCGTCCTCTGGTGTGCCTCTCTGGTTTCCCCGGGACGAGCTGGTATTATGAGCCTCCCCACAGTTGGCTTCCAACAGGCTGTTATTGGGACGAAGGTTTTGATATACTCATATTACTCTCCCACTGACGAAAGAGGTTTTGGCAGTTGCCGGTAAGGGTGCGGGAGAGGGCCAAGGGTGAGGCCGCGGGTGAGGCCGGTCAGCGCCGCGGGTAGCAGATTGTCTGCCGGACGGCCGCCGCGTGTCGCCCGCAATTTCCATTTGTTCATCTTTCGTCACTCTGCGGGCGGCGGGCGGCGGGCGGTGGCCACATTCCCGAGGCATCCTGGTCCCTCACCCCCGCCCATTCTGCCCATCAGGGTTAGCTTCACAGATTTGTCCCAAACACGTGTCCTGCCCCTGTGGTGGTCTTATGTGTTGAGTCACGTCATTGTATGCATGTTTGTAGCTTGTATATTTAGTACTTGTATTTAGATCTAAGGTGAGAGATATGAATGTCAGTTTACTAGAGCGAGTCATGGACTATTCTGCGATGAGAGTGAATGTCTTCGCGCTGTCGTCATCACTTAAAAGATACTTTCAAGAACTAAACTGAAGAAGAAATTATGAAAGGTAAACTTGACACTATTGCATATATTTTATCTGTGACATATTTTATAACTTCTCTGTATTGATTTGAAAATTATCTCGCTCTGCTGCCCTTCTTGTGGTCTCGAATGTCCACACACACACACACACACACACACACACACACACACACACACACACACACACACACACACACACACACACACACACACACACACACACACACACACACACACACACACAAATATGGCTTGGTAATTAGATAGATTAATAAGCAAACAGACTCATATAACAGCATCTAGAACAATACTAAATATATATATGAAGTAACATATAAGCTACAAATACGTATAGATAGATTTTCAGTTAACTCATTTTGACAAAGAATCATTATATGCAAGTCTGTACATCCACACGTGTGACATACGAAACAAGTGCATAACCTTCTGCTTCTTTGAGCTTCCTAACGGGCAGCGGCCAGCCACAACACGCATGGCACAGTATACGGGCTTCCCGGGCCCTGTGCAAGCCTGAAGGGCCCCGTGGTCCATTACCGGGGCCAGGCGTCAGACACCAGCGAGGGAGGCGGACCTCGAGTGCGGCAATTAGTGTTCTTTGCTGTACAGTGATGGCGCAGTGGTGGAGGTGGCGGAGGAGAATAAGGCCCGTTAGAGGAGGTGAAGGAGGCAGCACCACAAAGGGCTCCACACGCCATCAATGAAGTGTAATTTGATAAAAGCGCCGCTGGTAATCGCTCACCAGGTGGTCCTCCGACAATAGTCTGGATTTGTGGGAGCGAAAAGAAAAAAGCTAATGTGAAGGAGTGTCCTGGAGAGAGAGAGAGAGAGAGAGAGAGAGAGAGAGAGAGAGAGAGAGAGAGAGAGAGAGAGAGAGAGAGAGAGAGAGAGAGTTATAATGGAAGAGAGACATTTTGAAACACACACCCTCTCATGGCTTCTCTTACTCAGGCAAAAATAACCAGGACATCACCAATGACATCATGAGTATAGGAACTCTGTGTGCATTTTACTGATTTTAGTGAAGAAGCGGAGATGAGGTAGACAGTGAGATACAGGTGAAAGGTGGAGGGGGCGGGGGCTGCGTGTGAAAGGGAGGGAGGCCGATGATGGATGGTTAGGTTTTTTGGTGGTTGTGGTGGTGGTGATAGTAGTAGTAGTAGTAGTAGTAGTAGTAGTAGTAGTAACAGTGATGGTGATTATAATAGTATTTGTACGTGAAGACTGTTGTGGTAGACAATAGAAATAATAATGGTGGTGGTGGTGGTGCAGGCGAGAGACGGGACGCGCAGGAGGCCGAGTCATGGTCCAAGTGTTTGCGGCGCCGCTGATTAAGATTAATATCCACCGATTCATTTCGAGGATTAATGATGACTGCTGATGGAGAGTTGCGCGCTCACACACACACACACACACACACACACACACACACACACACACACACACACACACACTTTCTCTCTCTCTCTCTCTCTCTCTCTCTCTCTCTCTCTCTCTCTCTCTCTCTCTCTCTCTCTCTCTCTCTCTCTCTCTCTCTCGTCAAAGCCGACTTCAAGGTATCGATGTCTTATCAAGAATTTACATAAGAATACTCGCGACAAAGGAATCGCCGCCACTCTTATTGGCGGCTTAGGTAGTCACAAGATGCGGCGATAACCTGGAAAGTCGAGATTACCCCACAAAGCCGAGGAGACAACACGCCAACGAGACCCAGCAGAGACACACCGCCACTAATCCCATCTGTCCCGCCCGCCCCGCTGAGCTCAGAGACTTGCATTCAGCACTCAGTATTCATTGCGCTTGCTGAGGTGTGGGAATGAGGTTAGAAAGAAGTGTGTAAGTGTGAGAGAAGGACAGAAGGTTGGGAGAAGGAAGGAAGAGTAATGGGAAGAGCCTGAGAGAGAGAAGTGGTGTGTGGCCAGCGGCTGTGGGAGCGGCAATTGATCATTAGGCGTCATTGTGGTGGTGAATAAAGGGCTTCGTGTACCGCTGACGCTGATAAGGACTCCTGATACTGATTACCAAGAAGCTGTGGCAAGATGTTAACTCCTGTTCCGCCTCACGCATCAGCCTCCTCCTCTTCCTCCTCCTCCTGCTCCTCCTTTCACTCCATTTGTGCTACTCATGATCTGCTGTTGTGACCATGTTGTTGTGTCGCTTGTGTTACGTCGTGCTGTTGTTCTTTTGTTTCCTTTCGTCAGGTGGGTTCGAGAGTTCCCTCCTCCTCTCACACACACACACAACAGCGTCGCCCATTCCCGCCCGCACGCCGCCCACTGCCGCCTCGTCCTTGGCGTGCACACAAACCTTAGGGCTGTTAGTAGCTCGGCATTTTACAGGCTAAACGTTTCTCCTCGCGTCATTCTCTCTGTGTCTTCATTTACATAGATATTTGAACGCCGCTATTATCAGCATCGGCCCGGAGTATGGGCGTGTGGAAAGGTAAGCCCCGGATAGCCTTTTCACCTCTATGCGCCCTGACCGAAGCCTGAAGGTGCTGCCAGGGCGGGGCGGAAGGGACGGGCTCCTCTGTCCGGGCTTACACGCCGAAGAGAAGCTGCTCGTTTAAAATTCAAACTACAGGGTTGGATTCAATTAGTGAACCGACCTGCTCTTCGCCATTGTGGAAGGAACGCCTCGGTCCTGCCTTCTGTCCGGGGTGATGCGCTGCGCTCCGCCCCTCACCCCGCCTCTACACACCCTGCCGAGCCTCCTCACCTCACCCCCACATATCCTTTCGTGCCCCTCAACCTATCCATACACACAGCGTTGTCCCCTTATCACATCCCTACACACCCCGCCACCCTTCCCTCCCCCGTCCCATCACACCACACCGTCCCTCTTAGTTACCCCGCCCCAGTCGTGTCCCCCTCTCTCCCTCCGTCATATCATTACCATCATATCCTAAGCTACTTGTCTCGCCTCACGTTCTGTTCTAGCCGGCCCGTCACTCCTGGTCCTGGTCTTTATTCTTTGCTTAAACGAACCAAAGCTTCCTCCAGATTCCTCTATCCCGTCATAGTCTCACCCCTCGTAGCCTCCTCTCGAGTTCCACCTCCTCTCTCAGCCCACTATCTCTACATCGTCGGTCGTCCCTCCTCAGCCGCCTCTGTCCCGCCCATCAGCCAGCCTCTAATCGTCCGCCACTCCCAGCACCACGCCCCTACCCAGCCCTCTTTAATTGCGTTATACAATAATACATGGATCTTTGCCTTTAGCTTCTCCTCTCCGCCCGGCTCGCAGGAAGGCCAAAGGTGGCCACTGAATACCCTCCTTGGGCTGTTGGAGGTGGAAGGTGTACATGTATCACACCTTCCACCTTCAGTGTAGGCTTTGAAACTTGTGTTGTCACCATAACAAGGAGATTCTATGGTGTCTGCCAAGGTTACTAGAGAGCGCTTGCTGCTCCTTGCAACGAGAAACTGTTTTGAGCCACCATCGAACTCTCAACCTTTATGCCGCGAGCCGAGCACTGTGCTACAGAGCCACTGGGTTCCTTGTGTATGGCTGAGTGTACTCATGGGCGGCTGAACCCCAAAGGAAGAAAAAGAGATTATTAGATTTTTTCTCTCTCCTGAAAGACCGAAGACAGTATTAGCGAATTCACACTGGGTGGAAGTGTTGGAAAGCACCATCTCTGTGACGTCCTTTGCAGAATCACCTCCAATGAATGAAGTATCCCTGATTTTCATGTGTTAACTGAGGAACCTTTTTTGATACCTGATGCCTCTGAGAGAAGATTACGAGTAGCACAGCAAGAAGAGCAGGTAACAATATGCTGGGCAGCCAGTGGTCAGTGTGGTGGAGCCTGGCAGCCTTGTGTTGCTTCAGATGTACAATACAGAAAAAAAAAGACATGACAGCCGCCAGGCACGAAGCGACAGACAGACTGTTCTGTCGTCATCCTATCGTCGACACCAGACTGACAGGATGGGTGCATCTGTTGACAGGAACCGGATGGAGATTCAGTTAAACATATTGAAGTCCAGTAATGTACTAATTATAAATATCTTTACCAGGATGTTGAACAAAAACACGTTTTACAGCTAAGACGTCCAGACTAGTAATGAAGGTGAATCTGGCCACAAACAATTGAGTGTGCAACACCTGAGGTCACTGGCCACCCCAGCAGCGCCGGCCACTCCTGCCAGGGCTCAGGCGCTGCTGGCCACGGTGCGCTTTTCGGTGTGAAGAGTGTCGTCACGCTGTGCCTTGCCTTTCTCTTCCTCCTCAATAGGCTCTTCCTTCGCTCACAGTTCCAGGTTGTGTTTGTTGATGGGGGAAATGTTACAAAATGACAGGCGTGCCTCACAAACGCCTCCTTGCCGAGGGTATAAACATTCACCTTTCGCGAACTCAACAATTTGCAGTGGTTGGGAGTGTTCGCCGCCTCGTCACCTTCACGACATCAGTGAAAAACGCTGCTAGAAAATTACACACAAAGGAAAAGCCTCAAAGCGTTTCTGACAAGCGCTGACGATACTTAAACACAGAGAAATTGTAGACGTAGCGCACCGAGAAATTGCTTTAATACCTAAAAGTTTGTTATTTTCTTTAGTATCTATAATGGAGTACCTCCTGGAGAGAGAGAGAGAGAGAGAGAGAGAGAGAGAGAGAGAGAGAGAGAGAGAGAGAGAGAGATCGTTATTGTTGAGTAAAGCTGTCATGCAGGTCGTAGTAGTGGTGCATTGAAGGGTGGCGGGGGTGCTGGTCGTCACAACAGGATTAGTATCGTAAAGCACAAGATTAAGACTCGTGCTCCAGGCGGTGTCCAGGTCGTCAAATTAGGAAGGTTTGGAGTCCTCGAGTGCAGGTAGCGAGGTGCTCACACGCCACCACCACCACCACAACCACCACCACCACCCCGGTGAAACACACACACACACGCACACACTTTTTTTTTTTTAACCTACCTCTTGCTGATAGTCACGTCCACTCACGCACACACGCACACCAGAACACACACACACACACACACACACACACAGAGAAAGAGAGAGACAGACGGGAATACAATCTTTTTCCACGCCTTGTACGTACCGTAGACTTAAACATGAGGTGGAATCACAGGTTTGAGAGTATACGCGTGTGTTTGCATACATAGTAACACATGCATTCCTTCTCCTGCATAACCCGCTGGAGACTCAAATTTCATGCATGAGATGGAAAAATTTAGAGATAAGCAATGGAATCCAGTACGAGGGAGCTGTGGAATCCAGAAAAAGGGACACACACACACACACACACACACACACACACACACACACACACACACACACACACACACACACACACACACACACACACACACACACACACACACACACACACACACACACACACACACACACACATGGCTGTTTCTCCTCAGTTCCTCCTCGTCGCGGGTAGAATGGCGTGTCAGTGAGTCAAAACGGCCTCCTTGCCTTCAATTACGACCAGCTGCTCATGAGAAGGGTTGAGATTTTGGCGCAGCTTGCATGCGTAAAATAACAGCGATTGAGCGAAGCCGCCGTCCTGTCCTTTCCCTTCCCTTCCCTCTTTTCCTCTTTTCTTCTTTCCCTCCTTCCTCCCTTCACTCATATCATATTAATTCGGTCCCAAGCAACGGAACAGCAGAAAACTATTGCAGTGTGTGTGTGTGTGTGTGTGTGTGTGTATGTGGTCGTCCAGGTGTCGGTGGCAGCAAATGATGGGCCTTGTTGAGTAGAGCGAGACGATCGAAGCTGCGAGAGGAATACTTCTACACTACACCGTCAGAATGAACGAAAAATGCGCAGTGAACTGGCTCTTATATTCACGGGAGGTGGAAGTTAGGTAAGATATTTTTCTGCAAAGTGGAAGGCATCTCAAAGATTATTATTATTTTTTTCCTACCAAGGAAAAATATAAATGACATAATCGGACGTCCGGAGGAAAAGAACGTGAAGAAACCATGATCGGGCGTTTATCCGATGCTATTAGTGGGAGTGTTGGTGTGTGAGCGTGTGGTAATGATGATTGGGGGAGGGCTGGAGGAGGCGTGCATGTAGGAGTGGTGGGGGTGGTGGGGCTGCTGAGGGTTACGCTGCAAATTGGAATAGGGGGAGGAAGGACTGGGGAGGCGGGGAAAGGGATTTAAAGCTTCTTCCTCTCCTGCAGAACCTTTTTACTCCTCTTGGGTAATTTCCCTTCACATTCTCATCTCAACGCAGTGTTTTCCCACAGCTCCCCCGCCCATCACCGGCCCTGTTTTCTCCCCACGCTGTGACGCTGTCTTGCTTCTTTGTTTGCCTGGCGGACGTGAGAGCCTCAGTGCGTGCGTGTGTTTGCGTGACGTCACGGGGAGGTGAGCGAGGCGGGCCGTCAGCGTTGACAGCCACGTCAGCGGTAATTGTGGTGCTGATGAAATAATCACTGTCCTGATTTACCTAATTACACTGTTTGTTTTCGTGCAGGTCGGGCTTTTAATTAGGCTGAGGGAGATTACAGGGCGCGGCGACCCCCCTCCCCACCACCGCCACTTGACGCGCCACCCTCAACACCGCACTCCACGCTCGCGTCCTCAAGGTGAAACTCCTGCCGTGGCTGGGTCTGCTTCCACCCTTGCGGCACCAGTCTGCGTGCGGCCCTGTGCCCCAGCGGACACCCTAATTATTTCGTTAACAACCTGACATGGAACAGCGGCCCTCAAGTTGATGGCATGTCAGAGTTTTATCGTGTGTCGCATTAATTCGCCGCCATCAACATCCATTATGGAGAATATTCCCTAGTACTTGGCTTGGCCTGGCCAGGTGTGTCCGTAACTAGGCCGGACTTGGCCCTGGTGTCTCGGCGCCCGGTGCGTCGGCCGCCCCACTTGGCAGACACTTCTCTGTTGGATTTTTAGCAAGAAGAATCCAGTGTGCGGGTAATCGCGTGGCTCACCTCCCTTGCCTGCCACATTATTCTCCAGCTTTATGACGGAACCCGAGAGTATTATAGACTGTTAATTTTGGAAATCATAGCTGAGGGTTGTATCGTCGTGCGGCAAATTATAGGGCCAGGTCAAAACGCATTAAGTGCAAACGTTGGCCGTGTAATTAAGCTCGCGTCTGGGGAGGCTTTATTTAGCCATTCGCTGTTACTTGTTCTTGGTGAGGGAGTGAGGGAGTGAGGAGTGGGTCAGCCACCCCCTCCCCTCTCCACTCATAGGAAGGTAAGATCGATGACGGGGAGGCGACCACACCGTCCTCACATCCCCTTCAACGCCCCTTCCTTCTCCCTCCCCCCCTCCCCCCAAGCCCTCTCTGCCACCGCAAGACTGTAATTCGCGGCTGACTTACATGTCTCTTTATTGATAAAAATGAACAGTATTTTCGGCAGGCATGTTTATTTAGCATCGATGTCCCTAATTTTCATGAATTACAATTGGAACAAAAGATATCCGGCCAGAACTCCTTAAGCTGTGAAATACAGACGGCCGCGGGCCACCACTGGACCGCCCCGCGACGGGCTTGTTAGCGATGAAATTGCACACTATTAGCGGGGTATGAAGTCGTATTTAAGAAGAGACTATATATTTTTGAGCAATAAATTTTCCGTTAATTGATAACGTACAAAATCAATTGAGAGCAGTCATACGGAGGTCAGACGGAGAACCAACCCCCTTAAGAGAACAGGATCGACCAACACGCGAGAACACCACTTTTTTCTGAGTGTGCACAGCGGGAGTGTGAGGGAGCGAGGCGGCGGTGAGGCACCCTCGCTGCTGCGGGAGGACTCTGGTGGTGCTGCCACGGGGACGCGGGGCTGATGTGGTCTGTGGGTTTTAGTATCCTGTAGAAGAGAGAGAGAGAGAGAGAGAGAGAGAGAGAGAGAGAGAGAGAGAGAGAGAGAGAGAGAGAGAGAGAAACTCAGACAGGTACACTCACAGACAAGCACACAAACACACACACACACACACACACACACACACACACACACACACACACTCACAGACAAGCACACACACACACACACACACACACACACACACACACACACACACACACACACACACACACACACACACACACACACACACACACACACACACACACACACACACACACACACACACACTGTTTCAACACCGTTTAATTGCACGTAATAGTTTCCTAGAAGGTCATTCTTTACACAAAGCATAATTATCTCCAAGAAACCAAGCTAGGACGGCAATAAGTAATGCACATCAAGGAGGCAAAGGAAAAAAAATTGGAAGAAGGAAGAATTAGGTGAGTGCGTGTATGAGAGAAAGGAGAAGGGGTGTTAAAGACATGGCTGAGATTACTTTGACGGAATTAGAAAATGGGAAAATAGGAGAAGAAATAAAGGAACACAAAATAACACAAAAAGAGGAACAAACGGCTTATTATTACTTGTTTCTTTTAATCCTCAGTGGACTGTTTGTGTGGACTATCTAGCATGCAATAAGAGAAGAAAAAGGATAGCAGAAATGAAGGCTCCTCCCCACTCACCGCTCCCTCCAGCTATAGTCCTGACACTTAGTACCACAGTTGTGAATTGAAGCCCAGAAACTTGTCAAATTATTATTATTATTATTTTTTTTTTATGCTGCAAGCGCTTTACTATAGGCGAAACTAGACTATAAGGATTTCCAAGTGTTGAGCTTCGTTTGACGTGAATCTTTTATCAATTATGTAGCCTCCAGTGATTGTCCACATTAATGTTATTGAGTCCTTGGAATATTTTGAACACATATCAGATCCCTCGTGTCCCTCGTTTATAGACTAAATATATTAAGTTCGTTAATCCTTTGTTTTGGGGCAATATTTTTCAACCGAGGTGTCATTTTAGCTACTTTACGTTATCTTCTTCGTAGTGTTTTTCAATATCCTCTTTTTAATAGATAGGGAACAAAACTACACACAGTAATCAATATGGGATCGAACCTGGTAATCATAAAATTTTAACATAACTTTCTAATTTGTTTTCGAAGATCACTGTACGTCCGGTGAAGGCGACAAACCTAACCTTACCTTACCTTACCTTACCTTACCTTACCAAACCAAACCTGACTTTACCTTCCCTTCCCTTACCTAACCTAACCTAACCTAACCAGCAGTTCTGAAGCACGATCTCCGGCCAATGCTGGGGCTTAAGGTCACAATGTCAGGACTTCCATATCCTTTTCCTTGCTCATTGCTGAAATTTGCCTGTCATTCATGAGATATTGAACGTGGTGGTGGTGATGGTGATGAGGAGAAGGGGGAGGATGAGGAGGAGGAGGAGGAGGAGGAGGAGGAGGAGGAGGGGGAGGAGGAGGAGGAGGAGGAAATGAAAAGGAGATGATGAGAGTTGAGTGTATCCTCTAGAGATAGGAGGATGTCTTTGTGTGGATGGAAATTAATTGAAAGAAAATTAATCAGGAGGAACACCACGAAGGGATAGAAAATAGACGAAAAAAGGAAAGGAAGAAGAGAATGAAAAAAAAAAAGATAAATGAAGGACGAAAAATAAGGAAATAAATTGGAGGTGAAGGACAGAAATATACGGAAGAGAATAACAATGAAAATTTTACTTGAGAAAGAAGAAGAAGCAAAAAAGAATAGACAGCGCAGAAGAGAGAACGAGAAGATCAGCAAGAGGAGGAGAAGGAGGAGAAGGAACAAAGACTAGAGAGGGACAGAAAATTAAAGGAAGAAGGAACATAGAACGTGAAGGAGAGAAAAAAAGTGAGGTATGAAAGAGAACAAAAACAGTGGAAGGACGAGGAATAAAGGGAAGGGGAAAGAAAGGAGAATACAAGGAAGAGTAAGTAACAAAACAAATAGTATGTAAAGAAGAAATCAAATGAAAATAAGAGAGGGGATAAGGAAATAAGAGAAGGTGCAGTTGAAGGATAAATAAAGAAAAGAAGAAAGATAATGAGGAAGAAGAGGATAAGAGAAGAAGAAAATAAGCATATAAAATGATGAAATAAAAGACGATTACAGGAGAGAAAACAAGAAGAAGGGAATAAAAGAAGGAGGAATAACAAAGAGGAGGAAGAGTCTTTAGAGCGGGAGGAGGAAAGACGATGTGCTGCTTCTTTAATCATCATGAGGAGGAGAAAATAATGCAGCAAATACAAACTGGCTGGACGCACGATGGTCTGCTGGCGGAGAATATGAGCCCCAGCACGCCAAAAGCCAGATTACAGAGCAGCCTCCTTAGCCAGCTTGATTCGACATTTGCTCGCTATGAACGCTCAGTAAAGTTGGTGAGGAAGGCGTTCAGGAGTCCTCCCAACCACCGCCCTGTTATAGTCCATTTTATTTTCTTGCGGAGAGCTAAATTATGTTTGGTGAGCGAAGTTTTCTGCGTTAGTGTGAGGTAAGGAGGGAATTTATGTTCAAGGTTGTTATAATGCTGTTTTGTGTGTGTGTGTGTGTGTGTGTGTAAAAGTTTATGAACCAGTGGTAGTTGTGGTGGTGGTGGTGTTGGTTCTAAGTATTCTCAGGTAACTAGATTTCGAAGCTTAAGTAATCTCAGGTGAGCAGCTTCGAAGGTCCTGATTCAGGTTTCAGGCAGCAGCCATGACGTCAGCTTGCCAGCCACGGTGACCACCACGTGATCACTTGCATGTATGTTGGTCATCTCGCCTTCTTATTTCAGGGTCCCATACCTTTGTTTTATATCATTCCATATTAAGGACGTGGCTGTATGCGTGTGTGCGTCCACCAGCGTGCTGAATAACGAATGCGATCATGACAGCGTCTTCTCAGGCGATATCCAGCAACCTGTGTGTGATTCAAAGTGTCAGTGGCGGACGGTGATGATGACTTGAAGTGTCCCATTATACAGTTCTAGAAACAACTTATTTCCTTTTAGTCCTTTTTCCTCTTCTTTTATACCATGATTTCCACCTGAAAACTCGCTGAATACACAAAAGCCTTCACTTTCTTTATAATGTGAATAATTTTCTTGACAGGTGGCCGATGTTAACACGGATCCTGACAAGTGTAGGGAATCCACACTCAGCCTCATGTTGGGAAGGGAGGCTCTGGTGCTGAGGAAGTGTGTCCTTCGCCCGCTGGGAGATCATTTGATTTCTGTAGTGCCTGTGAGCTGCTTGGAGTGTCACTAAGGAGCTGAGAAGCCTGAAGGTTAGTGTGGTATAAAGTATCTCACCAGTAAATGACTGAAAATGGTGTAATTACTTGTGAGAACTACAACTAGTAAGATCACAGAGGAGTGGGGGATAGTTGTTTATATCTCCAGTCCATGGGAATCTTCGATCTGGTGAAACTTGCCTCAAAGACTCTAATAAAAGGAAGACAGGAAAATTACCACTACGTCCATTACAAGATACATGTTACCATACAGCACCGTCATCTGTTCTGCTTGAAATTATTATTAGAGTCTTTGTTTGGCCTCTGTCCAGCTGGAAAGTGTAAAGAAGAAAACCGAATTATGTTATATGCATGCTAGTACACAGTCTGTGGACATCAATTCAGGACATGTATCCGTTTCTCCGGGTTTTATCTTTGAAAAGCAGCTCCGAGCAGACCCTAGGGGGTGTGAGCGTGTAGGTTTGTGGAGCGTCACTCTGTCGCCGCCCCAAAAGGAATGTGCAGATTGTGATCAATTACACACAGGAAACAATGTGACTTACTGTTTGTTGACGCAAGGACAATAACGCCGCGGAAATGTGATTCACTCATTCCGTTTATCACTTATTCGTTCATTCATATTTTCATAAGCACTTTGGAAACAATAAAGCAGTAATTATGACAAACCACGTGTTGAATCTTACATGTCTGAATCTTAGTTTTTCGTGGCATGTTTTCGCGTATGTACTGTATGCTTGAAGCGGCGGCCGAGGAGAGAGAGAGACTTGGATTTATTTGCTATCAAACCTTTTCTATTAAACGAAGAAAAGTTTTCCTACACAAGTAAGCGCTGGGCGTAGAAGACCGCTATATACTGTGTATTCCAAAGGGTGTAAAAGATGGGCAACACACACACACACACACACACACACACACACACACACACACACACAATATATACGCAACCATGCATAAATTATGAAGTGCATACTCATTCTAGAACACAAGGAAACACGCACATACGTATACCCTCATATCCTTAAACGAACACACACACACACACACACACACACACACACACACAGTGTCGTGTGTACACAAAGAAAAACATTGGCTCGCGCGCGCGCATTCACACACACACACACACACACACACACACACACACACACACACACACCGGTATGCAAGGCAAATGGATGTCTTGGTCCAAAGAAGACCTACGTAATTTCTCGTAAATATAACCAGAATGACAGTGTGTGTGTGTGTGTGTGTGTGTGTGTGTGTGCGTAGTAGGTAAGTAGGTAGGCAGGAAGCAGCACTCCCCTCCCCTCTCTGCCCTTCCTTTTCTTCATCCCTCGCGGCAGCCACGTCGTGAAAAGCACCATAAATATCATGGTTTACGTATCTGAAATTAAATCAACGCCGTTCATCCGGTTCAAGTGTCTCGCTCCGCAGGTCATCGCCTACAATTTTCCTCGATTTTAAAACTGATCATGACGCAGCGATGTTTGGGCTGAGGAACCTCATCTGCTGGGAGCCACCGCCTTTACTCCTCCCTCTCCTCCTCTTCCTCCTGTTCGTTCTCTTCTCTCATCACTTTCACCTCCTCCTCCTCATATTCCTGTCCATGCTACTGCACATCATCCTCTTTCTCATCTTCCTCATTCCCCGTGCATTTTTAAGGTCTTTTTGCTTATTCTGTACTCTTAATCTTGTTTTTTCTTCTCTCCTACTCCTCCTCCTCCTCCTCCTCCTCCTCCTCCTCCTCCTCCTCCTCCTCCGTATCAAATACCGTTGCATTCTCTCCCGCTGGCTCGCTGGCTTCCACCTACAAGATTCCGCCGATTGCGAGTAGGCGTTCCCTTTTTTGATCAAGTGTAATTGCCGCGGAAAAGGACCCATCGCGCTGTGCTGTGTTGTGTTGTATTGTGTTGTGTTGTGTTGTGTTGTGTTGTGTTGCCGACTCCCCTGACTCCCTTCACTCCCTCTCAGCCCCTGAACACGAGGAAAAGACCCGCGCGAGTACCATATTCAGGGCAGAAAATACGGCACGAAATCATGCTCATTATCGCCGCCCGCACGGTCGTCAGGAAGGTGGCGGCGAGCTGCGCGGCCCTCACACGCCTGGACCTGGGATGGCCGCTGCAATAGTACCCTTCATCCCTTTTATTGATTCGACAATTGGCTGTTGAGCTGCGAATAAAATAAGGGATTGTTGCGATAAATATTGTCTAGGATTACCATTGTTTGGCGCTGGATGAGGCGAAGTGAGCGGCGGCAGGTCAGAGAGAGAGAGAGAGAGAGAGAGAGAGAGAGAGAGAGAGAGAGAGAGAGAGAGTGAGTAGTTGGATAGTGAGAGGACAGAATAGGGAAGAACAAAGATAGGGATGAGGAAGAGAGGAAAGGGAAGGAAGCGGTGAGAGAGAGAGAGAGAGAGAGAGAGAGAGAGAGAGAGAGAGAGAGAGAGAGAGAGAGAGAGAGAGAGAGAGAGAGAGACTTCCACAAACTGACACTTTCCACGCTTCAACACCTTGTAGTCTTATCTATACAGAGGGAATCATGAAGGTTAGCGGTCTGAGATGCCTCGAGATAAACACCGCAAGAAAGAAACGATACTATCAAAATGAAGAGAATATATGTTCATTATCTTTCCCCCGGCGTGCAGTTTTGAGAACGTCGAAAGCAGAGTTTCAGATTTACTTGGAAAAAATTAAAATGATCTCACTCTCTTGGTATTTATTGTTAGTTTCGGCGCGGTGGCACGTACCTAAGCATGCAGGTCTGTCTGCAACGCTTTAATTTGCCTGCATTTCCACTGACAAAACGCTACTTCGTATTGGCAAGTGGACGTGATGCCTGGGAAGTTAAGAAACCTGCTGTTCTCATTAAGGTTTATTTTCTTTTTCCCTTTTTTTTTTTTCTTCTTTTTTGTAATGTTTTGTTTTGTTTAGTTTTTTTTTATGTCTAGTTTTATTTCAGTTTCGTGTTTAGATTTATTGTGATACTGCTCGTCAATCTTTCCCATAATCCTTTGCAGCTTTTAAGAGAACTTTATTTTTTTATATACTAGTCTCCAAAATGCGTGCTTGTGTTTAGCAAAAAATGCAATTCTTATTCATCTTTTTTTTTTCTTTGTGTCCATTCAAACAATTCATTTGTCACCTCAGTGTTAACAAAAGACTAGCGTAGCATTAAGAGGGTAAATTTTCTTCATATTTATTTTTCTAGCTTAATTTTCACTATATTTTGGCTTTATCGGAGGTTATTTTATTAAGGTGTGTATAAGGAAAAATGGAAAACAGGGACATTAATTTTCCGTGGCGTCTATTGTTACTCTTACTGGTCTGGGGGAGTGTCTTACCTGATACATACTATACCTCGGCCTGTGAAATTTTCTGATGCATTATAATCCTGGAAAATTTAGAACAGGGAAAATAAGCTAAATCTTTACTTTCCTTATCTTCTCACACGGTTTTCTATCTACTCCTCTACAACTTTACCTCAAGTTTCCTCTCTGGTTGTTCTATCGCCGCTATTGCAGACTATCTCTTGTTATCCCAGGACTATTAGCTATTAATTATCACTCATGCTATTTCTGTTACTTATATATTATCTTCCCCATGTCAAATTTCCCTCCATTCCCACACTGGTGACCCTCCCGCATTTCTCAACTTGAATTACCAGACGCCTGTGTTGGTGAATGCTTCAAAAACTCAATTCCTTCATTTGTCCACTCAGCACATCCCTCCACATAACTAAAACCTCTTCTTCTATCCTCCTACCTCCTTATTATCATTATTATTGCTATATTACTATTGCTACTACTATTTCTCTACAAGTTCTCATACAATTCGAATTCCTAAGTATATTTATCTATCCATTCATTAATTTTTTTGTGATTTTTTTTTTATTACTCTTGGATATCTTTATTTTTATTTATTTTATCTTTCTTGATTTTTCTCGGAACTCAAAGTGTTTGAAAGAAAACGTTTCTTTCATCACAAATAATTGTTAAGGGGAACTAGCGCATTGAAAAATGTTTCCTTGTTTCCTGAAGGTGTTACACAGTATAATTCTATGCAATCAAGAGTCTTGACACAGGGATTGGGTGCTTAGGGTGAGGCGCCGTACTGGCGGGACGGCGGAGGGTGGGAAGGCGGGCTTGGCTCTGGGCAGGAGGACGGGCGTGGCTGTGGGCAGAAGAGCGGGAGGAGCGGTGGGCGGGAGGGTGGGAGTGGCGGTGGGCGGCGTGGGCGGCCTCCAGGCAGTGGTTTACAATGGCCTGCGCGCCTGATACGTGGCGCGAACTCCTGAGCCACACCTTGTGGGCCCTGCTGTTGGCTGCTGGAGTCGCCTGACGGTGGCTCCGTAGTACGTAATATTAGTGGAGTTAGTAGTGGTAGTAATAGCAGTAGTAGCAGCAACGGCAGCAGCAGTAGCAGTAGAAGTATTATTAGTAAGAGTAGTGGTTGTGGTGGTGGAGGTAGTAGTAAAACTTAACACTTAATAGGAAAAAAAGAATAAATATGCCTCTCAGCTTTCAAACCTACCTTGGCAAGTGTGTAAACTAGAACAACAGAGCAAGTATTTGTGCTTCAATGCTGGCAAAGGTATCGTTTAATATCCAGTAAAACTCTAAGTACTGGTATCTAACACAACACTTTAGGCGGTGACTATTTAGGTCAGCGCAGAGTCGCGAGTCGTAAGTGAGGCCCATAAGGATTATTGGGGCATCGTGGCCTAAACAAGAAAAGTATTAAGTGAGGGAAAATAGAGAAAGAGGAGATAAGTAATTTTACGAATGGCAGTCACGTGTTCTGGGGATACAAAAAATAACACACATCATAATTGAAAGACGGGCATCACACTGTCTAGCAAGCTTCATTCGGCATTTTAGATCACGGCAGTCCCTTCATCGTGACTTTTCTTTTTTTTTTTTTTTTATCTAATCGGGTGCGTTGATGTAACTGTCATTGCAGGTCCTAAAGTTGTCCATAAGACTGTTAAGCATTAGAAAATAGATATACTGTGGTTATTCAGAAAAGTTCGAACTGAATTGATCGGAGTTACCTCTTTAGAACACAAAAAACATCTACTTTTCAAAAAAAATAAACATGAAAATGACCAAAACCTTCATGACGCTGCCTTCACCTACTGAGGCAAAACATATTATTTTTTCTTGTTTTACTCATATGATGTACTTATTATATAATTGTGTAATCAATTATATGAAAAAATAATTAACTCATCAACTTTTCATGAATCTTTAAAATAAAAAGAGATGAAAATTTGTTCGTCGACCAACCCAGAGGCAGGATTCGCTAACCAGCCATCCCAGCAAGGATGCGAAGCGCGACCTGCAGACTTGAAGGATGAATAAATAGAGAGGTAAAGAAATATGTAGATAAATACGTACATGAATAAATAATATAAGAATTACTTAATTAACATTGTTGACTTAAAAATAGAACGAAAACACAGCAGTACAAAGAAATAAATCATTAATGCTTGAACGCTTTACTCAAAACGCCACTTTATGCAGCAATCTGTCTATTACTCCAACGTGCTCGTCTACAGAGTCCATTATCCAGCAAACCTGTCTTGGTATATACAATTATTTTTTTTTTTTCGACATTGATTGAAGGAAGTGATCTGCAGTACATGATTGTTAAAAATATAAAGTACTACTTATTTTGCGAATTTTGCCAACATTCAGCTTCTATTTTCTAGATTACACGATCTTCATTTGTGTGTGTGTGTGTGTGTGTGTGTGTGTGTGTGTGTGTTGCTGTTGTTCTTGTGAGTGTTTCGACACACACACACACACACACACACACACACACACACACACACACACACACACACACACACACACACCTCCCCTCTTCCTTCTCTTTTCCTTCCTCTCCCTCCGCGCGTTCCTTCCGCAGGAAACAAGGGAGAAGAGTTTAGGCACGCAACACTTTACATTTGAATAACATACACACAGAACAACCTGAAATATACTGTTTTATGCAGGCGTTCTGCGTAGCGTAACAAGAGTGCGTGCATAAGATACTCTCTCTCTCTCTCTCTCTCTCTCTCTCTCTCTCTCTCTCTCTCTCTCTCTCTCTCAGGACAAGACATTGCAGATACTTCCTTAATTAATAAAACTTTCTTCGTACCGAACGTAATCAGGTTAGCGTGGACACTCCTAAAGAACGAAGCACAAGGGCGGCGACTGAGGCTCAGCGGAGAGGAGGTGAAGCAGCTTGCGTAGAAAAGGTGCAAAGAGAGGGATGGGAACGAGACGCCTTTTACACCAGTGCTATCAGTAGTCAAGGTTCGGTGGGTCGCTCAGGGAGTCCAGAGGGTGTGAGTGCTGAAGAGGGAGAGAGGGAGGGACAGACAGGGAGAATGTTGACGGTTTGCGTGTCAGTAATGAACATAAAAGTAATGGCTACACACTGGGATGAAAAATAAATTCGTTGGAGATGCAAAAAACGTAATTCCTAGTGAGTTTTTCTTCTTCCTTTCTTTCTGCATTCCGTGGATTGAGTGTATTAGAAGCCTTACACTTGACGGGTTTCTTAAGCTAAACCAATTATAATGTGACTTCGTTTACGTCCTGATCTTGTTTACGATTGTTTCACAGGAGATAAGGGAAGGTATATAGTACATGTAACTGTTGAATATCCAGATTATTGCTACTAGGAATCTGAAAAGCAGAGAGAGAGAGAGAGAGAGAGAGAGAGAGAGAGAGAGAGAGAGAGAGAGAGAGAGAGAGAGAGAGAGCGCACGTACTACATAAATTCGAATATTACAAATAACCATTACTGAAAAAAGTCTGTTTATCTCAACAAAGCGCTCAATGAACAATCATCGCGGTGCCACAGAACCATCGCTAAGTTCATCAGGCGAGACATCCTTCAGTCCCTTCACGTGAGAGGCGTTGGTGCGGCGAAAGATTGAGCTGCGTTGCGCCCCAGGCCGAGATAACGATATGGGGCAGGAGAACATTCCGCGACCGTTTACCTTGTCTGTATGAGGTAAATTACGCTGGACTAACTCTGCTTCTCTTTGGTCTCACTCGTAAGATTACCGTAAGCGGAATCTTTTGTCTACACAGAGCTTCATATAAAACAGCTTGAGGCGGTTGGGCGTGTAATCAACCTTCATTTTATCGAATGAAGCGCGGCGGCCTCGTGGTGTGGCGGGCTGGTGAAGGGGCGTTCTCGTGGTAATGATTATGGTGCTGGCGGCCGAGACTCTGAAAACTGAAAGGCTTGCGAAGGTGCCGGCCGCCCCTCCAGGCACGCAGATACTTGCTAATCTCACTTACCAAGATTAATTTAAGTAGTAATGTTTTCCCGATTCCCTGTTACGCCCTCACCATGGCATCCCCTTCCTTCCCTTCCATCCATCACTTCTGGTACGTTCCTTCGTGATACTGCTCTTTCTTCCTCTTCATCGTCGTCGTCGTTATCATTGTCTCTCTTCTCTCCTCGAAATAGGCTTCTTCAGAGTCATTGGCCTGTTTAGTGTAAAATGCTTAACTCGAAAATATGAATGGTTTATTGCTGTACATCCCGCACTGTACCACTGTAATACTATTCATTTACGCCACAGAGAGGATTGAAGTATATTTACTATATTAAAGGGATTTAAAAATGAGAACACGGCAGTTTGTTCCCCCGTGTGTGGGTTTGTGTGCGTGTTCTGTACTATGACGATGCGGCCTCTGTTTTAGATTAGTTGCCCCTCCACGGACTTGTTTTCTTTGGTTTGAACTCGGCTTGGCTTCAGGGAGACACTAAAGAGATGTAATAATCTGCTAGACTTGGCGGCGAAATGGGGCTATGGAGAAGAAAAGGTAGGCTATGTTAATTGTGGAAAGATTGTGTGTGTGTGTGTGTGTGTGTGTGTGTGTGTGTGTGTGTGTGTGTGTGTGTGTGTGTGTGTGTGTGTCACGCCCAGAAAGAAAGGTTGATGAAAAATTGATCCTTACCTTAACTGTTCCAGCTGCTTCCAACCATGAAATAAACAATTGTTTGACAGAACTTAAAACTGGTCTGATGTGTCAATAACCTTTCCACAATCAAGATAGGCACATTCCACTACCAAATCTAACGGCTTATTGTATCTCTTTAGTTTCCCCCTCAAAGCGACGCTCAGTTCAAACCAAAGAAAACAAATCTTTGTATGGGCAACTAATCTAAAGCACTGGCAGCGGCACGGAACCTGCCGTATTCTTCATAAAGTTATGACTTGTGTCACAGCTGTGGCAGATGCATATCATAATCTAGAACGTCTATCGTAAGTCGTATGTCATAAGTTATGACTTCAGCGAAACCGTCTATCATAACCGTCTTTTATGTGTAGTGCTTAATTTCAAATACTAAAAAGACGAAACAAAAGCTGCTGTTTACACAAATTTATAGCTTTTATTAATATTTCTTTCGTTTCTATGTATTGGGAGAAGAGACACAGTGAGTAAGATAGCAATCCGATCTTTGAAATACGGTAAATGTGGTCCAGTTCCACTCTTATGCTGATGATACCACCCTGCACTTTTCCACGTCTTTTCATAGACGTCCAAACCTTCAAGAGGTAAAAATATCACGCAGGGAAGCCACAGAACGCTTGACTTCTGATCTTTCTAAAATTTCTGATTGAGGCAGAGCAAACTTGGTATTGTTCAATGCCTCAAAAACTCAATTCCTCCATCTATCAACTCGACACAACCTTCCAGATAACTATCCCGTCATCTTCAATGACACTGAACTGTCCCCCTCTTCTATACTGAACATCCTCGGTCTGTCCTTTACTTATAATCTGAACTGGAAACTTCACATCTCATCTCTAGCTAAAACAGCTTCTATGAAGTTAGGTGTTCTGAGACGTCTCCGCCAGTTTTTCTCACCCACCCAGCTGCTAACTCTGTACAAGGGCCTTATCCGTCCATGTATGGAGTATGCTTCACATGTCTGGAAGGTTCCACTCATACTGCTCTTCTAGACAGGGTGGAATCAAAAGCTTTTCGTCTCATCAACTCCTCTCCTCTAACTGACTGTCTTCAGCCTCTCTCTCACCGCCGCAATGTTGCATATCTAGCTGTCTTCTACCGCTATTTTCATGCTAACTGCTCTTCTGATCTTGCTAACTGCATGCCTTCCCTCCTTCCGCGGCCTCGCTGCACAAGACTTTCTTCTTTCTCTCACCCCTATTCTGTCCACCTCTCTAACGCAAGAGTTAACCAGTATTCTCAATCATTCATCCCTTTCTCTGGTAAACTCTGGAACTCCCTGCCTGCTTCTGTATTTCCACCTTCCTATGACTTGAATTCCTTCAAGAGGGAGGTTTCAAGACGCTTATTCATCAATTTTTGACCACTGCTTTGACCCTTTTATGGGACTGGCATTTCAGTGGGCATATTTTTTTTATTGGATTTTTGTTGCCCTTGGCCAGTGTCCTTCCTATATATATATATATATATATATATATATATATATATATATATATATATATATATATATATATATATATATATATATATATATATATATATATATATATATAAAGCAAACACGATGGTTTGGTGGCAGTGATCCATCACTACTGCACAGCTGCATTCTCCCAGCACCTTTTCCTAGCAGCAAGATGTGTAAGTGCTATGATCACCTTCACCTTCCTCCTTTCTGTGTCTCTCTGTAAGGGTGACTCTGTGTCTCTCTGTAATCGGTGACAAAGAGAAGACTTGCACGATCTAAACGATGTCTTCTGATGAATTCTGTTCACTAAGTCCATTCAATACGTCTTTTATGGGTAAATAATTTCAAAGCAGTAAATATTGTGGGGCTTGCCATCTTGGCTGTAAGAGCGTCTGCCATAAGCTGCCAAGAGAGGGTGAGCACAATCTTGGCGTCCCGCGCGGATTTATGACAGACATGTACAGTTTATGAGAAGAATGCGCCATTTTGCCAAAGCTGTGACACTTTTCATAGCTAAGACTCGCTAAGACCGCCTCATGAATACTGGCTACTCTAACATTTCCTACATAAAACATCATATATTAAAGCTTCCCCCTTATTTTCCGTTTTCTGTGACGCTACTGCTGTTTGGTGAGTGCTCTCTCATAAAGAATTAATGGGCCACTAAACTAATGAAATGTAAAATAGTGTTTCCCCCCAGATTAAGTAAAATGTTATTTGTGTATTCTAAAAACAATCTTAATCTAATTGTTGAGTCAGCTTGTGAATGAATTCATTGTTCTTTTTATTGAACTTACATAGGTAGTGGTTCTGTCCTCGCAAATCCTCGTCCTCTCGAAAATCATCGCTTCTTGCTTCGTCCTCGAGGGAAAATCTCGTGCCCGGCAGTGTCACTAAGCTTCGTGACCTCTTCCTCGAGACAAATCTTCGCTCTTGGACTGTTCATGACACAACAGTAGGACTCCCAGGGGCGGTGCTTGGCTGTACACAGTGACACACCAGGACAACAGCAAACGGCAGCCAGCCAGCCTCACAGAACCATCGGGAGCAGTCAGTCAGCCAGCCAGCCAGCCATTCAGCCAGTCAGCCAATCAGTCAGCTAGCCAGTCAGCCAGTCAATCGGCCAGTCAGTCAGTCAGCCAGTCAGTCAGTCAGTCAGTCAGTCTGTCTGTCAACCAAGTCAATCACCCAGCCAGTCTGCCAATCAGTCAGCCAGTCAGCCTTCCAATCAGTCAGTTAGTGTACAGTGTGGTGCAAGACTAGTGGTGACCAGTGACTTGTGGTGCTGGGGTCTGGTGGGGGCGTCCAGGCCACCACCTCGCCCCTCACACAGCTCCCCTTGTTGTCACCGTCCATACACGCTGAGTCCTCGCAACGTGATCAACCCTTATCGCCTTACACGCCCCGGCCTCGACAGTGTGACCCAACCCTGTGCCCCCCCTGACCCGTGTGTGTGTGTGTGTGTGTGTGTGTGTGTGTGTGTGTGTGTGTGTGTGTGTGTGTGTGTGTGTGTGTGTGTGTGTGTGTGTGTGTGTGTTTCATAAAAGCTGATAGTGTTAGAAATAAGAGAGGCAAAAAGAAAAAGGAAGTGGGGAAGAATGAAGTGTAGTGGAAGGATATTCGTGTGTGTGTGTGTGTGTGTGTGTGTGTGTGTGTGTGTGTGTTTCCACCAGTGTTTTCTTTTTTTTCTAATGACCGTGAATTCTTCTCGTAAAAGTCACAAAAAACAAGATCAGTAAAGTTCTTGTCATTAACAGATTCCTTCAATCCTCGCTAAACATTTCACTAATATAGTTAGTATCATTAATTGTGTGGCTGATTAGCGAGAGAGAGAGAGAGAGAGAGAGAGAGAGAGAGAGAGAGAGAGAGAGAGAGAGAGAGAGAGAGAGAGAGAACCAATAAGTTTAGAATTTATAGATCTCTCTCTCTCTCTCTCTCTCTCTCTCTCTCTCTCTCTCTCTCTCTCTCTCTCTCTCTCTCTCTCTCTCTCTCTCTCTCTATATATATATATATATATATATATATATATATATATATATATATATATATATATATATATATATATATATATATAACTCTCGCTACATTCAAATTATGCTGGGCAGTCCTGGTCCTCATATTACAGGAAAGCATATTAGGTCTATTAGAAACAGTACAAAAGAGAATAACTAAAAGGATACAGTAGAAGAGGGGTATTCCTTCGGATAGGAGACCGAAGTTGTTAAATTTACGTTCCTTATAGAGATGAAGGTTAAGAGGGGGACCTGATAGAGGGCTTTAAGTGGTCTAAGGGATGTAATAAACATGATTTAAGCAAAATTCTCAGGATTTGTAATTAGGATTGAAAAAAGCTACACTTAAAAAAAAGAGATAGGAAGAAATATGTTCTAGAATAGAGTGGTAGATGCAAGGAATGGACTCAGTAATCAGGTTATTAGTGCTGAGTCATTAGGGAGCTTTAGAAGGTTAGATACATTTATGGATGGGGATAATAGTGGAAATAGTCATGTATCGTACAGGGACTACCACGTGTAGGCCTGATGGCTTCTTGCAGCTTCCTTTATTATCTTGTGTTCTGAATGCACTCCTTCAGTCCTTCCTAAATATTTCACGACCCTCAAAACGCAAAGACAGTCGGAATCCATCTTCTGCACTAACTTAAAGAAAACGGAACTGATGGGATTTGTAACGGTAACTTATGTAATTATCCTCAGTACCTTGTTTGGGGGAAAGACAATGGGCCATAGGAGGAGTGTTTGTCTGTCACTCAGCATTACGAGGCGTGTGAGTGGCCGTGTGTCATATTAACGAGGCGTGGAGTAGAGTCATAAATGTGGCAAGATAAGGTGCGGCGAGAGGCGAGCTGAAAGGGGAGCACGGGAAGAGAATGGGTGATAAAACGTGATCCTGCGGGACGCCTCTGTTTATGGGCCGGCTTGGAGACATATAGGTACACACACACACACACACACTCTCTCTCTCTCTCTCTCTCTCTCTCTCTCTCTCTCTCTCTCTCTCTCTCTCTCTCTCTCTCTCTCAGTTATCTGTGTACGATTATGAGAAATTTAAATGAAAATACGTAAAGACAGATTAGAGAGATTAAAGATTAGAGAGCAAAATTAATTAATTGTTATCTTCTTTTTATGTATTAGGGAGACTTGAAAAGAGATGAAAATAATAATAATAATAATAATAATAATAATAATAATAATAATAATAATAATAATAATAATAATAATATGTCCGGTTGGAATGTTGTTCCCCAAAAATATAAATGAGAAATAAGAGAAAAGGTCAGTTTGTTTATTTATTTATTTATTTATTTATTTATTTATTATTATTATTATTATTATTATTATTATTATTATTATTATTATTGTTGTTGCTGTTGTTGTTGTTGTTGTTTTTGTGTGTTGGTAGTGTGAAAAAAGAAAGTGTATATATGGTTGTTATAAGACTGGATGTATATTGTTATACTGTGGAAGTCTCTTGTGTGGGTTGGAGAGACAGTTATAAAGATCAGCTGGAAAATCATGTTAGGAAGCATTTTTGTATTTATTTATTCATTTGTTTTATTTATTTTCGTTTTGTATGATTCTATTCTGTTGGTATTTTATTTTATTATTTAATTTTACTTTATTCATGTATTCATTTATTTACTTGCTTATTTCTTTATATTATTGATTATATTTTTCTTCTTCAAGCCTGTATTGGATCTTCTACCTTTACATTAACCCTTTAACTGCCGTGGCTTCTTCCCAACTTAGCAGATAAACAAGTCTGTCAATATCCTTCCCTTCTTTCTTACATATATGCAAGACGCGTTCTGACCAAGAGCAACACAAAATACATTAAAAAGAAAAGAAAAAGAAAAAGAAAGACCCACTGAAGACACCAGCCCTAAAAGAGAATCAAACACTAGAATCAGTACCATCATTCATATTCATCCTTTAAGCCTCGACGGAATGCTGTTACGTAATTCAGAAGCGTCACAGTCACCCATCACTCACTCGCCGTTCAGTGCGCACCGTCACCTTCACGAACTCTGTGTCACTCGGATCGTCTGCCCTTTCCACGGGAGCAGGCGAGGTCAGGTACGTGGAATGGCAACTGGAAGACGCTACTGGAGGTTTACTTTGCTGCTGATACTACTATTTCTATGCAGTGCGGGTCACCCATGGGCGGGAGAGGCTGACGAGGGGTACGAGGAGACGAGAAGAGGGAGGTCAGTTGAATATACTAGAAGTGCAAGAGTTTCAGTGACCCTAGTTTTATTTTTATTTTTTTCTTCCGTTTAATCGTCAAGGAACGGGAGTGGCTGACGAGGGGGATGAGGAGATGAGGGAGAGACCAGAAGAATGTCCAGTACTAGTAGTGGAGTAATGCAAGGTTTTCAGTGCCTCGATTTTTTTTTTTTTTTTTTATGCCTCTTTGAATTGTGAAGAGACAGGAAAGGCTAACGAGGGGATGAGGAGACTAGGAGACGAGTGGAATACCCAATACTAGAGGGAATGGTGGAGTATTGCAAGGTTGCCAGTGCTTCCAGTTTTGTTTTTGCTCCGTTGAATCGTCAAGGGACGGGAAAGATTGATAAGGAGATGAGGAGACGAAGGAGACCAGTTCATTACCCAACACTAGAAGGAAGAGTGGAGTAATATAAGATTTTCAGTGCCAGTAGTTTAGTTTTTGCTCCGGTAAATCATCAAGGGTTACTGAGATGAACAGAAAAGCGTCATTTCGAAAACCATCAGTGATCGCAGTGAAATGTGTAACAGATTCACGGAGAGTCGCCATCTGCCTCCACCACCAGTGACAGCGAGAGGCAAGGAGGGCAAAGGTCGTTCGTTTTCCTGACATGAATTACCGCTGTCTGTTAAATCCAAGCACGGCGCCGATTGAGAAAGCTATTGGACCCTCGCTCTCCTGACAAGTTTACAGATCGACGCGTCTTGTGTTCAGTGTCAATATAGCGTGAGCTGAGGCAGGTCACGTGTTGCCACCTCACGACCTCGACTTTGCTCTCTCGTCAGGACTGGTTTCAAAGGCCACACGGTTGATGAATTGGGTCGTCATGTGTGTTTTATTTTATTTGTTTTTCATTGGGTTATCATTGGTGTGTTTCTCCTTTATCATTGGGTTCTCGTGGGTGTTTCTCTTTTTTCATTGGGTTATCATTGGTGTGTTTCTTGTTTTTAATTGTGTTTTCATGGGTGTTTCTTTTTTCATGGGTGTTTCTTTTTTCATTGGGTTCTCGTGGGTGTCTTTTTGTTTTTCATTGGGTTCTCATATGTGTGTTTCTCATTTTTCACTGTGTTCTCGTGGGTGTTTTTTTTTTTTTTTCATTGGGTTATCATGGATGTGTTTCTTGTTTTTCATTGGGTCCTCTGTTTTGAAATTAAGCTCACGTGTTTTGAATTGAACCTCATTTGTTTTAAAACTGAAGTTGTCATGTTTCTAATTTAAATTCAGATGTTATAAATTGAAATTCAGATATTTCAAAATTAAACATCAGTCGTTCTTAATTTCTACTTCAGTTACTTTAGATTTAGAGTGAAAAAGAATGTACAGGCGCTAGTCCAGTTCAACAACAACTCTTTCCCCGCGGTGTTGACAAATTGACTCGTTAAGGGAAATGAGCGTGAAAGAGAGATCCGCCCTCGCTCTCCGGCCCCCGAGGTGTTCTGTTCCTGCCGCGCCGACCACTGCCACCGCATAGAATGACTGGCACCGCTGGCACCCCTGACACCCTCCCTCCCTCCCTCCTTCGTGACGTCAAGGGCTAAATACTCCATTCACACTACAGCTGTTGTAATAAAGCCACGTCTTCTGGTATGTGGTGGTGGTGGTGGTGGTGGAGGTGGTAATGGTGGTGGTGGTGGTGTTCTTGTTGTTGTTATTACTACTGTTATTGCTGCTGTTACTACTGGTGGTGCTGGTTGTGGTGGCGGTGGTGTTAGTTGTGCTGTTACATGCGTACATCAACGATAACTTCTACTGCTACTACTGCAACTACTACTACTACTGCTACTACTACTACTACTACTACTACTACTACTACTACTATTACTATTACTATTACTACTACTACTACTACTACTACTACTACTACTACTACTACTACTACTACTACTACTGCTACTACTACTACTGGCAGTGGTGGTGGTGATGATGATGATGATTATGATACTGCTACTGGTATCAACATCATCTCATCATCTCTTATCCATGTGTGTGTCTGTGGGGGGGCTACTACTACTACTATTACTACTACTACTACTACTATACTACTTGTACCATTACTTTTGCTGCCACCTTTAGAACTTCTACCAGTATCTCTGTAACGATTTCATAAAGTGCTTTACCTTTAAGGAGCAACCTCACCATCAAGAGTAGTAGTAGTGGTGGCAGTAGTAGTAGTAGTAGTAGTAGCAGCAGTAGTAGTTGTAGTAGTAGTAGTAGTAGTAGTAGTAGTAGTAGTAGTAGTAGTAGTAGTAATAGGAAGAGTAACAGAAGACGTGGTTACGAGTATTGAAAGTAGTATTAGTAATAGTAAAACAGTAGTAGTAATAGCAACAACAACAGTAACAGCTGATCTATATTCTGTCCACCTCCCTAATGCAAGAGTTAACCAGTATTCTCAATCATTCATCCCTTTTCCGATAATCTCTGGAATTCTCTTCATGCTTCTGTATTTCCTCCTTCTTGTGACTTGAATTCTTTCGAGAAGGAGCTTTTAAGACACTTATCCTGCTATTTTTATGTTACTTTTGATCTTTCTTTTGGGAGTGGCACCTGAGTGGGCTTTTTTTCGCTCCTTGTTGCCCTTGGTCAGTGCCCCTCTTACATAATAGACAAAGGAAGCAGCAACAGGAACAGTAGCAGCAATAGCAACAGTGGCAATAATAGCAACAGTACCACAGAGTTACGAGTGCCTAGAGATGGAAGGCTGAGGTGGGCGGAGTAACTCAGTACTTTATTGTTTCTCCGTGACAGAGACTTGCTGTGAGTATTTGAGGCTGTCTTAGTGACGCACAGATCCTCTCAGTACTAAAGGCTACAGTTACTGCCAGCTGTGTGTGTGTGTGTGTGTGTGTGTGTGTGTGTGTGTGTGTCCTGTATTGTGGTTGTGTGCGTATGCCCTGTGTTTGTGTGCGTCCAGTATTGCAGTATTGCGTCGTCTGTGTGTGTGTGTGTGTGTGTGTGTGTGTGTGTGTGTTGGTTGTATAACTTGGTATTTGTTTAATCTTCCTTGAAAACGGACAGAAAACATGAAGTTTTTTTTTTTCTGTACATTAATTTATATAACCTATTTACATATTTTCTGTGTTATCAAGAGGAACTAGAGTGAATAAAAGAAAGAAGAGAAAAGAATAATAAGTTCAATATTCCCTACAAGATAGAACTTCGTTGAAAAAAAAAAGATGTACTCGTAAGTTAATCACAGTAAATCAAGTACGATAATAAATAACGCTAAGTAAAAACAACTGCTGCAAATTCCGAAAAACTCCATTTAGAAGAGTAAGGGAGCTATAAAGTTTTAGAAATGTCCGTGTAGAGTTACCGAGTGGCTGCAGTGGGTGGAAAATAATCTGAAGAGAAGACAGATGAGAGGAGTCACGAGAGATGAAGTTTCCCGGAGGAAGTGTGTGAAGCGAGTGGCGGAAAGGTCAGCCTTATTCTCGTCTGGACCCTGATAAGTGTGTACAGTCATTCAGAAAGTGTATCCTTACTCGTTAAATCAGGCGAGCTGTTCACATTTGAAGGGAGGAATGTAAGAAAAAATGTTTGATCGTGGTATCTGGAATGCGTGATTCCTGAGTTAAAGGTTCGACTCACACTATGATACGCAACACATCTTTCGTGCACGCTTCACACAGGCAGCGTCTCATCAACACTCCCTTCTGACTGTCTTCAGCCTCTCTCTCTGCGCCGCATTATCGCATCTCTTGCAGTCTTCTATCACTACTTTCACGCTAACTGCTCTTCTGATCTTGCTAACTGCATGTCTCCCCTCCCCTGTACTGTACAAGGATTTATACTTTCTCTCACCCTTATTCTGTCCACATCCCTAATGCAAGAATTAATCACTATTCCCAGTTATTCATCCCTTTTATTGGTGAACTCTGGAACTCCCTGCCTGTTTTTTGTATTCCCTCCTTCTTATTACTAAACTCTTCCAGAAGGCAGGTTTCAAGACACTTCTTGTAATTCTGTGTTTTTGGATCTTCAGAGTGTGTGTGTGTGTGTGTGTGTGTGTGTGTGTGTGTGTGTATGTGTGCAGTTTATTCAAGAAGTAATGTCATGCTTATTTAATCGAATGGAAATTAATATATAGGCTGGTGAGCTGTCTCATAATAGAGTTCCTCCACATCTCTCTCTCTCTCTCTCTCTCTCTCTCTCTCTCTCTCTCTCTCTCTCTCTCTCTCTCTCTCTCTCTCTCTCTCTCTCAGCACAGACAACATTTTAAAAACAACACGATTAAGTTACCACTGTCATATTTATCCCCAATCCTCAAATAATTCCTCTAGAGATATTTTTTTTCCTTTCTGACGTCAAACTTCACTAGAATTAAAGTCATCGCCAGAAGAACGTCAACTCGATTAACAGAAGGACTAACATACTAGTGATAAGCAAGAGTGATAAGCATAGTGATAAGCAAGAGTTTTATTTAATTTTCCGGTTTGCAGGAAAGTTAAGAGGAATTAAAGCGTTCATGACTGGAATCGAGGGTTTGATGTACAGGTTTTATTTATTTTTTTTTTTCCGCCTTACTGGTAAAAATACTAGACAGGACGAAGAGAGTAAGGAAAAATTTTACTATAAGTCAGAAAAAAGTTATCTACTTCAGCGGGCCTTTACTTCACCTTCAGTGGGTTTTTTTGTTCAAATAAAAATAAAAATGATAAAAAAGTAATATGAATAAATCAGTAAAATAAATAAAAAAAAAGTAAGTGAATGGATAAATAAGTAGATCTATAACTATATAAATGAATAAGTAGATAAGTAAAATAAAATTAATTAATAATGAAAATGAAAATAAACGAAATAAAATTAAATAGGTAAATGCATAAATAATAACAGACAACAACTAACTAGCTGACAAACTATATAACTAAATAACTAATGAATAAATAACGATAACAAACAAATTAACAAACTGACTGACTAACTAAACAAATAAACGAAAACAGCAACAATAAATATAAACTAAAAACAAAACAAGCTAAAGGAGATGCTTAGAGTGTTGAGTAACCCTCTGGTGTGCGGCGATGTGGTGACTGGTCGAGTGAAGGCCGCGGCGGGGCGCATCCCTCGTCTGGGGACTAAATATGGACGCGAGGAAGACACAAACTTGACTCAAATCTCGTAATATTACAACTGCATAAACAATCTCTCTCTCTCTCTCTCTCTCTCTCTCTCTCTCTCTCTCTCTCTCTCTCTCTCTCCGGCCAGGTCAGTGATTCCCGCCACCAGTGAACACTCACGGGAGGTCAAGGCCACGCCAGACTATTATTTTAGCGCCGCGTCACTAAGCAAGCACTCGGCCAGACGACTTGCTCCGCGCGGCTGTCAGCGAGTAGGCGAGGCAGCGAGGCGGCGCGGCAAGCAGTGATGGGCAAATTAATGCAAACTGATGAAGAGAGAATTGCGTGGACGAGCCTCGGTAGCAAAGTGGAAACCGGAGATGCTTCCTCAATTGTTTTCCTCGTCACAAGCAAGTGCAGTCGTTGGTGTTTCTTGCCAGCATGAGAACAGCCTTCCGAGAACTGGTGCTGACTGGCGATGACTGGTGGTGACTGAGGATCGCTGGCAACACTGACTTTCCTTCGCCTTGACTGATTGACTGACTGACTGACTGATGGTGACTGTGCGCTGCTGGTAACACCGCCCTTCCTTCGCCTTGATTGACTGACTGACTGTTGGTGACTGGTGGCCACCGTGGACTGCTGGCAACATTACCCTTCCTTGACTGACTGGCTGACTGACGGGTCGCGGGCGGCGGGCGGCCTGAGTGGAGTGACTGACTGATTTAGCCCGCCAGTGTGTCGTGGACAGTGGTGAGGGTTGGGTGTGCTGCGCGCCATGGCCGTCTTGATGCGTTGTGCGGCCTGCGTGGCGCTGGCCTGCTGCTGGTTGGCCACGGTGTGTGCTTTCAACCTGGAGCCGCGGATCCCTGTGGTGAAGCTTGGGTCTCCACGCTCACACTTCGGGTACTCCGTGGCGCAGCACAAGTCCTTCGCGGCGACTCCTACAGGAATACCCACGAAGAAGTCCTGGTGAGTTCGTGCTTGTGTGCGCGGCGACAGGCACGTGGTGGCGGCGGCGGTGGTGATGGTGGTGGTGGTGGTGGACCCGGCGCTCATTATTATCGCCGTCGCGATCCTGCAACTTAATTCGCGCTGTCATCGCCGCGATCGCGCTTCGTGTTGCCCGGCGAGCTGGGGACGGCGGGGCGATGTACTGCGGATGGCGGGGAGATGTTTGAAGTGTGGTGGTGGTGGTGGTGGTGATGGTGATGATGTGGTGGGGGTGTGGTGGGCACCGCCAGCACCACCACCGCCTCACATTCACCCAGTGACCTTGATGCGCCTCCCGAAGGCCCTGACTGGACGCGGGAACACAAGGTTGCCGCGGGCGTGTTGCTGCCACGAAGGGGACAGGTGCAGGCGTGCGTGTGTACGTGCGTATGCCGCCTACCTGACTAAACCTCCCATGTGCTGCGCGTGAAGTCTGAGGCTTCTTGTGTGTTTGTATGTGTGTGTGTGTGTGTGTGTGTGTGTGTGTGTGTGTGTGTGTGTGTGTGTGTGAGTGATAGCCGGCATACTTTTACATGTATACAAAATGACGTAATGCCGTCTCCCTCACCAGACAGTCACAAGGACGCCCCGCCAGCCCCAGAGGCGCGGCTACATGATATGCCGCACCGAGCTGCAAGGATGGCGGGGAAGGGGAATCACACATACCCATGCATTCCCAGGACAGCTTGGTGAATCATGTGTCCCTGGCCTGCACAACACCGCAGGGATGGCGTGAGTGACAGCTTGGCGTGGGAGGAGGGGAGGGCGGAACGGCGGTGGGGGAGGCCTAGAGGGGATAGGTGGAGGGAAGGTAATGAGGTAGTGAGAGACAGTGAGGGTAGCGTGTGGCGGAGCGGGCAGCACGAGCACACCTCCCTGAGCAGCACAGGGGCGGTGCGGTTCTGCCTGGAGTGGTGACGGGCGGCAGGTGTGCGGGTCATGAGGTGAAGGCGGCGGCGGCGGGGCAGTGAAAGTAGCGGCACACAGGCGGCGTTGCGTCACACCTCGCTCTCACCCCCCGGCAGGAGGAACACCCGCCGCCCCTCTCCACTCAGGAGGACGACACCCGCACTGCCCACGCCACAGTGAACCCCCGTCTTGCCACGACATCCTACCCGCCCACCCTGCGGCCTGTGGCACGAGGGGCAGGGCGCCGCCCCCCGCCACCTGCCGCCTAGCTTTATAAGGCTGAGGCTGAGTGGTGGTGAGCGGGTAACCTCGCAACTGCCTCACTGCCCCTGACCTGTTATTCTTCCTGAGCCGTATGTGTGTGTGTGTGTGTGTGTGTGTGTGGACCATATTTGAAAACACTTCAGCGGTACAACTCCACTACACTTAAAAGGCACTAGAAATCACACGAGTTTTATAGGTATTTTCACGGTTCTAATGACAGATTTCTGCATTATTAACAGGAGAAACACTTGGGAACCCTGCTTATCATCTCTGTGGCCTTTGAAAACAATCGTGGTGAGCGAGAGAGCAAAATGTTTCTGAATACGTGACTGTGTGTGTGTGTGTGTGTGTGTGTGTGTGGGCGTGTGTGTGTGTGTGGGCGTCACGGGGCATCAGGTGGCAGGGGCGGCGTGAGGGCAAAGCCACGTGAGGCGCTGAGGGGAGGACGTGAATAGCGGAGTGATGGATGGGGGTCCTGAGGGAGCGAGCCAACTATAGAGCCTTTGCCAGCACGTGTAGGCTGAGGGAACCCGTGAGGCGGCCCGTGTTGCTGGGAGTGCGAGTGTGACAGTACTGGTGGCGGCGATAATGCTAACTGATAGTGCTGTAGTAGTAGTAGTAGTAGTAGTAGTAGAAGTAGTAGTAGTAGCGTTGTTGATGTTGCTGGTAAGCTGATATCTTGGTTATAAAAGTATTGTGTCATTATCTATGCAGAGAGAGAGAGAGAGAGAGAGAGAGAGAGAGAGAGAGAGAGAGAGAGAGAAGCATCTGGAAGTGGGGAAGGAAGGAAGGAAGAGAAAGGTGTGAGATACCCAGGTGTGGTGAAGCTAAGAGGACTCTCTCTCTCTCTCTCTCTCTCTCTCTCTCTCTCTCTCTCTCTCTCTCTCTCTCTCTCTCTCTCTCTCTCTCTCTCTCTCTCTCTCTCTCACCATTCATAGTTTTCATTACCCTTTCAGATCTCCCTCTCTCTCTCTCTCTCTCTCACTCAATGGAGACAAAAATAGCCTTGTAATGTCAGTGTGTCAATCTCTCTCTCTCTCTCTCTCTCTCTCTCTCTCTCTCTCTCTCTCTCTCTCTCTCTCTCTCTCTCTCTCTCTCTCTCTCTCTCTCAGCCTATCTGTTCTGGATAAACATGGCACTTAAATAGGCCTTGAGCAGAGAGAGAGAGAGAGAGAGAGAGAGAGAGAGAGAGAGAGAGTTGAAAATACACATATAAATTTCTTTTATGTGTGTAAATTATGGGTGTTCTTTGTATTTCATGATTTATATTCGTATTTTTACAACTTTCAAAAGATGTACATTTTTTTTTTAGCATTCAGGTTTAATTAAGTTTCCTTTTCTAGTGTACTCCTTGTTTCCTTCTTCCTTCTTTCCTAACTTTATTCTTTGTTTCTTTCCTTTCTTTCGTTCCTTTGTTCTTTCCTTCCTTACTTCCTCCCTTGTTCCCTTCCTCCCCTCTCCCGTTCTTTTTTTCTTCCTTCCTTCCTTCTTTCTTTCTTTCTTTCTTTCTTTCTTTCTTCCTTCCTTCCTCCCTCCCTCCTTCCCTCGCTCAATCCTTTTTTCTCCTTCCTTCATCCTTCCTTCCTTTCTTTTATCTATATTTTTCTAATGGTTACCGTTTAATCTTCCACAGGTAAGTGTTAATTAAGACGGCAACACTGGAGGCTTACCTGGCTGTGTGTGTAGGTACGAGAGAGAGAGAGAGAGAGAGAGAGAGAGAGAGAGAGAGAGAGAGAGAGAGAGAGAGAGAGAGAGAGAGAGAGAGAGAACCATCAGGTCGCGAAAAGAAAGATGAAAATAGATATAACATTATTTTGAAATTTACTTTTTTTTTTTACCTTTTTAGTGTTTTTGTGCGTTTTCTTTGTGCTTTTCTCCGTTTTCTATGAGTTTCTCTTTATTGTATAGTACGTTTTTTTTCCTTTGCATTTTTCATTGCGTTTTCTTTTTTTATGTACGTACATTTTCTTTGGTTTTCCTTTTGTGTGTACGTTTTCTTTGCGTTTTCTTCTGTATGTAAGTTTCCTTTGCGTTTTCTTTGTATGTACTACGTTTTCTTTGTTTTCTTTTTATATTCTACGTTTTCTTTGTGTTTTCTTAGTATGCACATTTTCTTTGCTTAGGTTACACGTGGGTCTGGTCAGCTGTTTCTCCTGACCTGGGCTGCGGGAGGTCACGTGATGGATGGCGGTCTCTCCTAAGGGTCACTAGCTTACCTGGACCAGAGAGAGAGAGAGAGAGAGAGAGAGAGAGAGAGAGAGAGAGAGAGAGAGAGAGCGAGTGGGGGAGGGATAATGAAGTACCTAGTTGGGAAAGGTTGGAAAAGGTTCATTTGAAATATTTTTGGAGGTGAAATCCATCATGTTCTTGTTTACTTCTCATGCCTCCTCTTCTTCCTCTCCCCCTTTGTTATAATTGTTACTACCAAAGTACTACTTGTCATTCACTGCTTCATGTATTGGTTTATGTATTAGTTCATACTAGTTGATTTCGGAAGCTTCTCTCTGTATGGAGCCAGTTCAGCTCCAGCCGGCAAGCGGGTAGCCGCTCCTTAATACATTGTTACCCCTGGAGTCCATCTCTTACTACGTCTCAATCCTGCAGATATTACATTGGCGACGAGGATGGGATTTATTGGCAAAGTAGAAGAATTTAACCAGGATGCCGAGGTGTGGACTCAATATGTGGAGCGGCTGGAGCATTTTTTTGAAGCCAACGACATTATTGAAGAGAAAAAAAAGAAATCTACTTTATTGGCTGTTTGTGGAGCAAGAACCTACGAAGTGATAAGGTCACTCTGCCTACCAGAGAAGCCAGCCGACAAGTCGTACAGTGACCTCAAAGTGCTGTTGGAGAATCACATGTGCCCGAAACCGTCAGTAATCATGAAGCGCTTCAAATTCAACTCACGATTCAAGCAACCAACTGAATCTGTGTCTTCTTACATTACTGACCTTCGGAAATTAGCGGAGCACTGTGCGTACGGAAACCAACTACCTGACATGTTACGAGATCGTCTGGTGTGTGGAATTGACGACCGAAAAATACAAGCAAGGTTGTTGGCAGATGGGAATTTGGACTTCAAGAAGGCAGAGGCAACTGCTCTGGCTATGGAGGCTGCGGCAAAAGACACTGAAGACCTACAACAGGCTGGGGAGTACCGCAGCAGTCAAGTGAACAAGATTCAGGAGAGGCGCGGGGAAGGAAGAAAAATTCAAGAGACACCGTGGGTGCGAACGAATCCTCGACCACAGTGCTACAGGTGTGGGGGTCCGCATGTGGCTCCTAGCTGTCATTTTGCACGTGCTACCTGTTTTAAATGTAAGAAAGTGGGACACTTGGCAAGGATGTGTCGAAATAAAGCAGACATGGAAAGGAAAATGCACAAGATTGAGGGTGAAGAGGAGGACGGTGAGACAACTGGGGAAGAATACACCTTGTATACAGTGCGGGGGGCTCGTGAACCACCTGTGATTGTTCACCCAGAAGTTAACAAGGTGGCTATTCCCATGGAAGTGGATACTGGTGCTGCGGTGTCCATTATAAGTCAGAAAGTGTATGAAGAAAGCTGGAAGGATACGTGCAAGCCGGTGCTCGAGTATTCCGACGTAGTGTTACGCACCTACAGTGGAGACTTATTGAAAGTGATGGGGGAAGTGAATGTGGAGGTTAATTATAACAACCAGTCGAAAGTTCTGCCGTTGGTGGTAGTGGATGGAGACGGCCCGAGTTTGATGGGGAGAAACTGGTTGAAACAAATTAAGCTAGACTGGGCTGCAGTTTATAGTTGTCGGTCAGAGTGTGATAAGGTCATTCGCAGTTTTAGTAATGTTTTCAAAGAGGAGTTGGGTCTCATCAGAAACACAAAGGCGACCCTACATGTGGATAAGGAGGCACAACCCAAGTTTTTCAAAGCTCGCCCGTTGCCCTACGCCTTGAAAGACAAAGTGGAGCACGAGTTGGAACGGCTAGTTAACGATGGAGTAATTGAACCTGTGCAGTTCTCAGAGTGGGCGGCGCCAATAGTCCCGATAGTTAAGGGAGACAAATCCATACGTATTTGTGGGGACTACAAGATGACTGTGAACCGCGTGTCTAGAGTGGACAGTTACCCGATACCGAAGGTTGAGGATTTATTAGCAAATTTGTCAGGAGGGAAGACTTTTTCAAAATTAGACCTGTCACATGCTTATTCACAACTACCACTGGAAGAGGAATCAAAAAAATATGTAACGATAAATACACATAAGGGGTTATTCGTATATAATCGCTTACCATACGGAGTCTCCTCGGCGCCAGGAATATTCCAGAGAGTTATGGAGAACTTACTGCAAGGTATCCCTCACGTGGTGGTGTACTTGGATGATGTATTAGTGACAGGGAAGACGGAAAGGGAACATCTGAGTAACCTGACAGAAGTTTTGAGGCGTATGGATGACGCGGGGGTGAAACTGAAGTTAAAGAAGTGTGTGTTTCAGGCACCAGAAGTAACATATTTAGGACATAAAATTAATGCGGAAGGGCTGCACCCGTCCGAGGACAAGGTTCAAGCTGTTATAAAGGCACCCACACCAAGCAACATCACTGAACTAAAGGCGTATTTGGGGCTTGTTAATTATTATGGCAGATACATTCCTAATCTCTCCACAGTATTTGCTCCCTTGTACAGATTACTGCAACGGGACGTGGAATGGCAATGGGGACCAGAACAGCAGCGTGCCCTTGCCACATCGAAACAACTGTTGGCGAGCTCCAAGGTGTTGGTGCATTATGACAGCAGCAAGCCCCTCCTGCTCACCTGTGACGCGTCACCATACGGATTGGGAGCAGTCCTTGCACACCGTTTGGAGTCTGGAGAGGAGAAACCGATTGCTTTCGCATCCCGATCCCTGAGCATAGCTGAACGCAAGTATGCTCAGGTAGAGAAAGAAGGTTTGGCAATAATATTTGGTGTTAAGAAATTTCATAATTACTTGTATGGCCGCCATTTTGAGATCATTTCAGACCATCAGCCACTTAAAAGTCTGTTTAATGAAACTCGCCCAGTGCCTGTGATGGCATCAAGTCGTATCCAACGCTGGGCGCTAACACTATCGGCGTATGAATACACTATCACCCACAAACCAGGGAAAAATATAGTACATGCTGATGGGTTGAGTCGCCTTCCTCTCCCTGAATTCCCCAAGGTGACTCCAGTCCCCGGTGATGTGGTATGCGTGTTGGAGAGTCTAGACCAGACACCCGTCACGTCGAGAGAGTTAAGGCAATGGACGGATAAGGACTCAACACTCTCGAAGGTAAGAGATCACATTCTGTACGGTTGGCCTGGACATATAGCAGAGGAAACACTTCAGCCTTTTTTTAGAAGGAGGCACGAATTAAGTGTCCAAGATGGAATAATTTTGTGGGGATCAAGAGTGGTGGTGCCTCAGATAGCTAGAAAAAATGTGTTGGCTGAGCTACATGCAACGCATCCAGGAGTCTCGCGCATGAAAGGTATTGCGCGTAGTCATGTGTGGTGGCCCAATATAGATAAAGATGTTGAGTCAACAGTACAACTATGTTCACAGTGCCAACAAGTGAGAAATCTTCCCCCAGACGCTCCTTTGCAGCCATGGGAGTGGCCACTAAAACCCTGGTCCAGGTTACATTTGGATTACGCTGGGCCGTTTATGGGTAAGATGTTCCTCGTCATCATAGATGCCCATTCCAAATGGATGGATGTTCACGCTACACAGTCAGCCACTTCATCTATAACTATTGAAAAGTTGCAAGTTACATTCGGGTCACAAGGACTACCTGACACGGTGGTAACAGATAATGGTACCAATTTTTGTAGCGAAGAGTTTGAAGCTTTCTTAAAACAAAATGGTATCATTCACATAAAGACATCTCCCTACCATCCAGCATCCAATGGGTTGGCGGAAAAGGCAGTTCAAATTTTTAAAAATTCTCTTAAAAGATTAACAGGAGGCTCATTGGAATCCAGAATTAGCAAGTTTCTGTTACGGTATCGAGTAACACCTCAGACTACCACAGGAGTTTCCCCTGCTGAGCTTTTAGTGGGAAGAAAATTAAAAACTTGTTTAGACTTACTGCATCCAGATGTCCAGGATAGAGTTATGAAGAAGCAAGAAATGCAAAAGTACTACCATGATCAGAAAGCGCGGCATAGGGAATTTAAAGTGGGAGAATTAGTTTATGTAGTAAACTTTTCTCCAGGGAAAAAATGGCTATCAGGCGTAATTGTCCAAAAATCCGGTCCTGTTTCTTTCAAGGTGCAGTTGCTAGATGGGAGGACTGTACGACGTCATCTCGACTATGTGAGGAGAAGAGTAAGCATAGAGGGCGAGACGGTTAACGCAGATGATGCCATACCACCTCCCATGGACCTCACAAATGGAGCAGGAATTCAGAAACATGGTTCGGCACCGGCAGGCAGCGTGTCGCCCCTAAAGGCAGGAGTTTCGAAGCAGTCCGGAGCACACAACAGCAACGCGCCGGATCAAATTCAAGAACGAGAGTTAACCTCAAGTCAAGAGTTCGAACCTGGATTGCCGCCACAACAGCAGCCGTTGGAGAGGGAAACACTGCGCCGTTCTGAGAGACTGCGCCAGAAGCCAGATCGTTTGCAGATAGCTTGGAAATAAAATGTTAGGTCTCTTGCTTCACTTGTGTTAACTATTTTAATTGTTGGAGTTTTGTATTACTTTTGCTAGTTTTAGTTACTATGTTTATTTTGTTTTTTGTCTCGTGTTTGCGGGTTTTAGCGTTTCTTATAACTTGTATCGAATATTTTTTTTTCTAGTCTTTCTAATTGATAAGTTTTAGTATCTTCTGTATCTTTTTTAACATTTTGGTTGTAAACTTGATTTTATGGTTTCTAACCTGAGTTTTTTTTTAAAAAAAGGGAGGAGTGTTATAATTGTTACTACCAAAGTACTACTTGTCATTCACTGCTTCATGTATTGGTTTATGTATTAGTTCATACTAGTTGATTTCGGAAGCTTCTCTCTGTATGGAGCCAGTTCAGCTCCAGCCGGCAAGCGGGTAGCCGCTCCTTAATACATTGTTACCCCTGGAGTCCATCTCTTACTACGTCTCAATCCTGCAGTTATTACACCCTTCTTCCTCTCCTCCTCCTCCTCCTCCTCCTCCTCCTCCTCCTCGGACTACTACTACTACTACTACTACTACTACTACTACTACTACTACTGAGGAAAAGACCACAACAGTTAGGAATTAAAAAGCACATTTGAATTTCACCCTCATACTTTACATTAAATTTCTGATCTCTTCTCTAAAACACCCTTCTTAGACCACCACCACCACCACCACCCCTACCACCACCCCGTCGTGACAAACAAACAGGTATTCTCGCGCCGCTTTCCAAATTGGTTCACGTGCCTGAGATGTCTATTCATGAGGGAGGGACGGCCAGAGGGGTAGGGAAGTCACGCAGGAGGAGCGGGGAGGAGGGGCGTGACCTGTGCCGTCTGAACGCAAGGGGGCGGTGAGTAAGATGTCACTGGGGGTAATTGATGACCTGTGGGGACTTGGGGGTGTGGGATGGAAAGGTAAGAGGGTATTTGTGTCTCCTCCTCCTCCTCCTCCTCCTCCTCCTCCTCCTCCTCCTCCACCTCTTTTGGTGAAATTAAATGGTGCTACTTTGGTATGTGATCTTCACAGCCAACGTTATCTACAAGAGTCAAATTCTACTTCGGTATGCGGTCTACATCTTTCATTTATTTACTATGGCTTAAATAAAACATTCTACATATACATATATTGAAAAAAAAACAGTTACCATATATATATATATATATATATATATATATATATATATATATATATATATATATATATATATATATATATATATATATATATATATATATATATGTATATATATATATTTGAGAAAATAAATATTTTTTATATAAATTTATTATTAAAAAAATAAAATGAAGCGAATTTGAAAACGTTTACTAATTCTATTGGTGAATGGAACGAACATCAGCTAGAAGACCAAGCAATAGACCGTCAGAGTTTTTTTTCGCATCTTACGCCAGAGTGGGGATCCAAGACAGACGTGGGAAAAGATGTCTAGAGAAAGAAGGAGTCAGTAGAATAGACAACAGAGGAATCTTGTCATTAAGGCTTCACTGAGGTTGAAAAGTAAACTGAGCACAGGAGAGAAAAGCTGGCGACAGACTGACCAGTAAACATCAATGAAGTGAGCACTAAATGCATCAATAGTTATGAAACAAAAGTAATAAAACATACTTAGAAGCAGAGGCAATACTTAAATTACGAATATTTTTACAGTTATATTACAGTGCCAATGAAAAGGTTCTCAGTGCGGCTTTCAAATGAAATATGAAAATTTAAGAAACTGTAACACCATTTCACACTGATGTGGAAAAGTATGTACTTCATCTCCCGAAATTATACGATATGTGTTAGAAAAAAATATCGAGCTTTGCTGGACTTTTTATCATAAAGGACTTGTACTGGTGGATGCATTATCATATGATTTGTGTACTGTATAAGCAGAAATGATGATAACCAGTTTGTTAAGATGATTAAATAAATAAATAAATAAATAAATAAA
Source organism: Scylla paramamosain (assembly GCF_035594125.1). Taxonomy (NCBI): domain Eukaryota; kingdom Metazoa; phylum Arthropoda; class Malacostraca; order Decapoda; family Portunidae; genus Scylla; species Scylla paramamosain. Next base: position 3,155,631 of record NC_087172.1, on the reverse strand, counting down.
TAACGATGATTACGATGCGCGTGCCGAAGATAACGATGCGATTCCACGATAACGATGTGATTCCACGATAACGATGCGATTCCACGATAACGATGCGATTCCACGATAACGATGCGATTCCACGATAACGATGCGATTCCACGATAACGATGCGATTCCACGATAACGATGCGATTCCACGATAACGATGCGATTCCACGATAACGATGCGATTCCACGATAACGATACGAGTTTCCACGATAATAACGATGCGATTCCACGATAATAACGATGCGATTCCACGATAACGATACGATACGATTCCACGATAATAACGATGCGATTCCACGATAATAACGATGCGATTCCACGATAATAACGATGCGATTCCACGATAATAACGATGCGATTCCACGATAATGACGATGCGATTCCACGATAACGATATGAGCTTCCACGATACGATACGATTCCACGATAATGACGATGCGATTCCACGATAATAACGATGCGATTCCACGATAATAACGATGCGATTCCACGATAATAACGATGCGATTCCACGATAACGAGTTTCCACGATACGATACGATTCCACGATAATAACGATGCGATTCCACGATAACGATACGAGTTTCTACGATACGATGCGATTCCACGATAACGATGCGAGTTTCTACGATACGATGCGATTCCACGATAACGATGCGAGTTTCCACGATACGATTCCACGATAATAACGATGTGATTCCACGATAACGATACGAGTTTCCACGATGCGATGCGATTCCACGATAACGATGCGAGTTTCCACGATAACGATGCGGGCGCGGCGATAGCTATATGACATTGAAGTCTACCTATCTACATAGGTACCAGGACGAACCCTTCCTCCCCAAGGGTCCACCCCAGTCCCGTGGGTGTGAGGGCAGTGACGATGCAACCTTGCCGCACCTCACACGGGTCGCCATGAGCAATGACCCACCACACACCACTCCCCAACCACTGTCATGAAGTGAGCCCTTTTCTCCCCTAAAGGACCCCTCGTACTGTCAGTGTCTGGTGCATGGTGCACAGCGTGCCCTCGTTCATGGCGAGTTGTTCAGCCCGGTGTCATCATAATCAAAGAACCCGTACACACCCTCCACCAGACTCTATAGAAAGAGCCCTTACTCCCCATAAGGACTCCCCCCTCCGGGCAACATCTGGTGAATGGTAGACATTGATTCCCTGCTTATGGCGACCCCTTGCCTAGTGTAAGGCGCTGCAAGTGGACGACTACTATTGAAGCTTGAGGCCGCAAAGGAAAAGAAGGACCTGCTGCCAGTTCTCTGCCTTGGGCCCCAGGCCGGACCCGACAGCCACCTTCTTCCCCCGTGCGGCGCCCAAGGCCATCACGGCCCTCAACGAATTTTGGCCGAAAGTTCTCAAACGTCATTTAGATTTTGATCCGAATATAAAATCGTCGATGGGAAATGAAAAATGGCTTTGATTTGAAAATGTGCAAGAGTCGGCTGATCAGTGAAACAAGGTGAGGCAGCTTTGCTCCGGAGTATTTAGTGTACCTTGCATGTTTGCTGCCCGTGAATATGCGCATGTTCGTGTGTGACTGGATAGAAGCAGTAATCCAATGGTAGTACCTAGTTAATGGGGAACTTTACGAGATTAGATACATTTCCAGATAGGGAGGATGAGTGGACGTAGGTGTGCGTGTCTTATACAAAAACTGCCATCTGTAGAACTTTTTTTTTCTTCTTGATAGATGCTATTATGGTCTTGAAATAGATTCTCTTTGTTCTTTTTTCTTTTCTTTTTTTCTTTTCTTCTTCTTCTTCTTCTTCTTCTTCTTCTTCTTCTTCTTCTTCTTCTTCTTCTTCTTCTTCTTCTTAATTTCTTCTTTCCTCTTCCTTTCTCTTTTTCTTTCTTTTCTTCTTCTTTTTCTTCTTCTTCTTCTTCTTCTTCTTCTTCTTCTTCTTCTTCTTCTTCTTCTTCTTCTTCTTCTTCTTCTTCTTAATTTCTTTCTTCTTCCTTTCTTTTTTCTTTTTTTTCTGCTACTCCTCGTTCTTCTTCTTCTTCTTCTTCTTCTTCTTCTTCTTCTTCTTCTTCTTCTTCTTCTTCTTCTTCTTCTTCTTCTTCTTCTTCTCCACCACCTCCTGCTGCTCCTTCTCCCATCCCCTCATCCTCCCCACCCCCACACACTCCATCAATCTCTCATTACCCATCCTGTCCCTTATCACCTAACCATCTCAAGAAACTCCTCTTTACACTCCTCAACACCCGCCCATCCACAGCACACTCCACACGCACATCCACGCCCTCTCTTGATGCCCTCCGTGTAATACCCCAACACACACGTACTCAAACAAACTAAGGACCTTATTTTGAAACCTCTCTGCTCCGCATCTCCACTACACTCAAAAGGCTCTAGTAGTTGACGTTACACGGGTTTTTAATTAAGGGTGTTTTCATGGTTATTGTGACAGATTGATAAGATTTGTATATTATTAAAAGGAGAAGCTTTATGTGAGAATCATGGTTGATAATCTTTGTGGCCTTTGTAAATTGTTGTGGTGGTTTTTGAGTACTAGATTATCTCTCCTCCACTCTCTAGTCCTTGGTGTGTGTGTGTGTGTGTGTGTGTGTGTGTGTGTGTGTGTGTGTGTAGGTCGGTGACAGTCAAGCACCCTTCTCGTCTTTCATGTGTGTGTGTGTGTTTGGGTTCGTGTTCATATGCTGTGATATATATAAGGTACTGTATTTTTTTTTTTTTTTTTTTTTTTTATGTAGGAAGGATACTGGCCAAGGGCAACAAAAATCTAATAAAAAAAATGCCCACTGAAATGCCAGTCCCTAAAAGGGTCAAAGCAATGGTCAAAAATTGGTGGATAAGTGTCTTGAAACCTCCCTCTTGAAGGAATTCAAGTCATAGGAAGGTGGAAATACAGAAGCAGGCAAGGAGTTCCAGAGTTTACCAGAGAAAGGGATGAATGATTGAGAATACTGGTTAACTCTTGCGTTAGAGAGGTGGACAGAATAGGAGTGAGAGAAAGAAGAAAGTCTTGTGCAGCGAGGCCGCGGAAGGAGGGGAGGCATGCAGTTAGCAAGATCAGAAGAGCAGTTAGCATGAAAATAGCGGTAGAAGACAGCTAGA
>NC_087172.1:3130000-3147500 GCF_035594125.1 Scylla paramamosain | reverse complement strand
GTGCACCAGTGAGGGCGCGGGGCACGACGGTACAATGGGCGTGGCAGTGAATTGTTGTCTCCCTGGGCGTGTCATTAAAAAGGTGTGATTGCACGCCCGCGGCATCTCCCGGCGCCCTTTGTGGTTGTGGGCGTCTTGGGGTGGTGGGTGGTGGGGCGTCGTGTCGGGTGGGTGGTGGTGGCTTGTGTGATGGGCGTGGTCCTGAGTTTTGTATTTAGGTTTTTTTTTTTGTGTGTGTGCGTGTGTTGCAGGTCTTTCTTTGTGTTGCGTTTGTGTTCCTGGTCTCTTTTTTGTGTTGTTGGTCTTTTTTTATTGTGTTGTTCTGTTCATTATCTGGTGGTAAGGTTTTCTTGTATGTCCTGTTCTGTTTTGTTGTTGTTCTGTTGTGTTTTGTGTTGTCTTCGTCTTGGTCGTGTCTTTTTTTGTGTTCTCTTTGTCTCTTTTTTTTTCTTTATTTGTGTTGCTGTTTTGTTCCTCGTCCGGTGGTACAGTACGTTATTCCTGTGTTCTGCTTTTGTGTCTTGTTCTGTCTTTTATTTATTTTCTTTTTTTTTTTGGGTTGGTTCTCTTTATCTTCATTTTCATAACGTGACTCTTTATGTCGATTTTTTTCTTTGTGTGTGTGTGTGTGTGTGTGTGTGTGTGTGTGTGTGTGTGTGTGTGTGTGTGTGTGGGGGGGGGGGGGTGAATGTGGGTGGGTGTTTTGGTGTACGGTTCTTTTTCCACACACACACACACACACACACACACACACACACACACACACACACACACACACACACACACACACACACACCGGAACCCGCAACTCACGCAAATTTTCACAATCTCCCTCTTCCCCTTCATTACCTTGCCTTTTTTCTTCCTTCCTCCTCTTCCTTCCTTTACAACATTTCCTGTTTTTCTTTTTCTTCCATCATCAGTGGCATTAATTTTGGCATTATCTTTATTTTTATTATTATTATTACTTACAACTCCTTCCCCTCGTTTTGTTAGTGTTTTTCTTTTTTCTCTCCGTTTTCTCTTCCTTTATTTTTATCCACCTACATCCATCCCTGCTTTCTTTCTCACTCAGTTCCTATCTTCCTACCGCCCTTCTTTCTTTTCGTCTTTTCTTCTTTCCTTCCTTCCTTTCTTCCTTCCTTCCTTTCTTCCAACCTTTCCTACCTTTCTCCCTTTCTCCTTTCATTTTGTCTTTCCATCCTTTCTCCCACTCTCCCTTCCTTCCTTCTTTCTTTTGTTTCATCTTTTCTTCCTAATTTCCTTCCTTCTTTCCTTCTTAGCTTTCCTATCTTCCTTGCTTGTCTCCTTCCTTTCATCCTTCCTTCCTTCCTTCCTTCCATCCTTCCTTCCTTCCTTCCTTCCTTCCTTCCTTCCTTCCTTCCTTCCTTCCTTCCTTCCTTCTTTCCTTCCTTCCTTCCTTTCTTTTCCCCTTCTTCCTTTCGTTTCGTCTTTCCTTCCTACCTCCTTTCCTCCTTTCCTTTCTTTCTTTCTTTTTTTCTTCCTTCCTTCCTTCTTTTTCTGCTTTTCTTCCTTTCTACTTTCTTTTCATCTTCCCTTTCTTTCTCCCTCCCTCCGTACCTACCTTCCTTCCTTCCCTCCTTCCCTCCTTCCCTCCTTCCATCCGCTATCGGGCAAGCTGTCGGGGTGATGGAGGCAATGGGGCCATGTTATTGGGTGTCGGGGCAAGCTATCGGGCAAGAGAGGGAAGGTGAGAGGTGAGGGGGCGGGAGGGAACAGGTCAGGGATGTTATCAGGACACTGTCAAGGGGGAAACTGTTGAGGAGAATGGGTTAGCTGTGAAAGATGAACCGATGTAATGTACCCGACGAGCTGGTTTGAGAAGGAGGAGGAGGAGGAGGAAGAAAATGTTAAGGTTGGGGGGAGAGAAAAGAAGGAGTAAAACGAGGAAATAATTTTGTAAATCGTGAGAGAGAGAGAGAGAGAGAGAGAGAGAGAGAGAGAGAGAGAGAGAGAGAGAGAGAGAGTAGCCGCTAAGGTAATTAGATAACTACCTACTTCACCACCAAAAGGAAGAGGAAGGAAAGAAGGAAAATGAGAATGAAAATGGAAAAGAAAAAAAATTGAGACAAGAACCAAAAGAAGAAAATAAAAAATAAAAAATGAAATAAGAAAGGAAAAGAAAAAAAACAATAGAAAGAACAAGAACATCACTACCATCACCACCACCACCACCACAACCACCACAACCACCACCACCAACAACAATAACAACAACAACAAAAATAAAATAAAATAAAATGCAAAGAAGACGAAACGAACAAGAAAAAAAAACTAACAGAAAAAAAAAGAAAGAAGAAAAACGAGAAAAAAAGGAGGTTGGACTGGGGCGAGTGAAAACAGCGTGAGGTGCTGAGCTTGTCGGCGGCAGCAGCAGCATCAGATAGCACAGGCTGACTGGCTGAGTACACGCATTAAAAGTAGTCAAGTATATGGCTGACTGAGCAGGGTATCAGAGACTTGCTAACTGACTGGGACTGACTTGAATTGACTGAGCCCGTATTCTGAGACACTTGCAACGCCCCTTCACTACATTCAGAAGGTTCTAGTTAAAGTTACACCAGTTTTTGAAGATATTTTTAAGGTTCCAGTGGCAGATGAATAAGATTTCTGCATTGTTAATAGGAGAAACGCGTGAGAACCGGGCTAATCATCTCTTTGACCCTTGTATTTAGTCATGGTGAGAGTGGTGTGTGTGTGTGTGTGTGTGTGTGTGTGGGTGTGGGTGTGGGTGTGTGTGTGTGTGTGTGTGTGTGTGTGTGTGTGTGTGTGTGTGTGTGTGTGTGTGTGTGTGTGTGTGTGTGTGTATACATTGTGACACAAATATTTTTCCTAGGAGTGAGGGGAAAACCCGTTTGTCTCTCTCACCTGGTTTGCATCTTCCCTCACCTGACGCCTCCCCTTACCCTTTTCCTCCTCTTTTGATGTGTGTGTGTGTGTGTGTGTGTGTGTGTGTGTGTGTGTGTGTGTGTGTGTGTGTGTGTGTGTGTGTGTGTGTGTGTGTGTGTGGCCTCCATCTTCCACTGTTTATTCCTGAAGGAGGGTGTGGGAGGGGAAGATATGTAAGAGAGAGAGAGAGAGAGAGAGAGAGAGAGAGAGAGAGAGAGAGAGAGAGAGAGAGAGAGAGAGAGAGGTGATGATGCAGGTTCACGGATCACCAGCTCAGTCACACAGCTCAGCAGACTGAAAGCTAAACTCAGCGGACCTAACATTGTTTTTGCTGTTTTGTGCTGTCATCACCACCACCACCACCACCACCACCACCACTACTACTACTACTACTACTACTACTACTACTACTACTACTACTACTACTACTACTACTATCGTTACTTTCCATGACTCACCAATACACTCATCAATATACTCACCACTGCAGACTATTGCGTGTGTGTGTGTGTGTGTGTGTGTGTGTGTGTGTGTGTGTGTGTGTGTGTGTGTGTGTGTGTGTGTGTGTGTATGGATGAGTCAGGGCAAGTGCGGATATGTGGCTAAGTATGGCTTACATCAGTGTGGGTATAAGTATGAGTAATATTTCCGAGAAGGAGAAATAAGGAAGCATTGGTGTCTATCTGTCAGGCGCGGAGACTCAGGTTGTTAGGTCTATACACACACACACACACACACACACACACACACACACACACACACACACACACACACACACACGCATATTTTAAAGGAGACAAAGCCACAATAACCTTTCGGACGTTCCCGACTCCTGACGTGTGTGTGTGTGTGTGTGTGTGTGTGTGTGTGTGTATCGATGTCAGGAATATATAAAAACGTAATAGCCTGACATTAGCTAATATCCTCTCTCTCTCTCTCTCTCTCTCTCTCTCTCTCTCTCTCTCTCTCTCTCTCTCTCTCTCTCTCTCTCTCTCTCTCTCTCTCTCTCTCTCTCTCTCTCTCTCCCATGTTAGGTCAAGTGACTCAGAATGGCTGACTCACTTAACGTACTTCACCTGTCTTCCTCCTCCTCCTCCTCCTCCTCCTCCTCCTCCTCCTCCTTTCACTTCCATCCCTTGGCAGTGAAAGGAACAAAAGGTCACGCAAGATTAAAGATTAACAAAGATTTAAAAGATAATAATAACACACACTTCTTAATTTGGGCGTAAGGAAATTGGGTAGCCTGAAGGGGGCGGTGGTGAGGGGGAGGGGGTTAAGGGGGGCGGCGCTCCTTCCCCCCTCCTCTTCCCGCCACCAAATAACAGGTCACGTGGTAAAGAAGTTGATGTTTTGTATGTTGGTGTTTTGCAAGTCATTGTTCTGTTTTGGTAGAGAAGAGAAGAGAAGGAAGAGAAGATAATGGTAATAATGGTGGTATAATTAAATAGAACACGAAAAATAACAGTAATGAGAAGAAGAAAAAAGTACATAACGGAGAAATGATAGTAAAAAAAAAGTAAGAGAAAGAAGAGAAGGAAGAAAAGAAGGTAATAATAATAATGGTGACGTAATTTAATAAACTACAAATAGTAATAATGAGAAGAAGAAAAAGTAAATATAAGAGATGATAATACTAATAAAAAGAGTAAATAAGAAATAGCAACAAGAATAACGAAAAATAATAGAGAAAACATGACAGTATTAATCTCTCTCTCTCTCTCTCTCTCTCTCTCTCTCTCTCTCTCTCTCTCTCTCTCTCTCTCTCTCTCTCTCTCTCTCTCTCTCTCTCTCTCTCTCTCTCTCTCTCTCTCTCTCTCTCATGCTAGTAGGAAAGTGAAAGAAAGACCACAATGAAGAAAGATAAGACATGGGAATATAAAAGAAAAACAGGAGGAAGAAGAACACTCGATAAAACCTGACGAGAGGAGGAAATGAATAACGGGAAAACAATGAATGGTAAATGAATATGGGAAGAAGAAAAAATACTTGTACAAAGAAAGTGACGAGGAAGTGATGGAATATTAAGGAGTGAAAGAGAAAAATAATAAAAAAAAACGAAATCCTTAAGCTGATGATAAAAAAAAAGTGAAAAGAAAAAAAAACAAGGAAAAGACATAAATAGTTAGTAGATAATGAAGTACTTAGATTTACTTAAGGAGAATATTGAACGAAGATAAAACACCATTTCCACAAAGAGGGGAAGGAAAAAAAAAGATTCAGGAAAAGGTCAGATTTGAAGAAGAAAGGAAATTACACAGAAAAGCATAGATAGGAAATAATAAGAAAAAAAGGTTAGACTGTTACATTGAACATAACTGGAAAAAAAAGTCAAACAGGAAATATAACGGAAATGAATAAAAAAACACAAAATTCAATGAAGAGAGAGAGAGAGAGAGAGAGAGAGAGAGAGAGAGAGAGAGAGAGAGAGAGAGAGAGAGAGAGAGAGAGAGACTGTCACTGTTTACGTCTGGCGTCTTTCATGACCAAGCACTGTTTCCCCCCTCTCTCTCTCTCTCTCTCTCTCTCTCTCTCTCTCTCTCTCTCTCTCTCTCTCTCTCTCTCTCTCTCTCTCTTCCTCTGTCTTTCCTCGACAAGAATGTGTGTGTGTGTGTGTGTGTTTATGGTCCAGAGGGGAGACAGGGAGCGGGGAGAAAGGACTGCGTTTTCTCCCTCCATGATTACTCCCTGGTTTACCTCTCACTCTCCCTCCCTCCATTCTTCCCTCCCTCCCATTCTACTCCTCCTCCTCCTCCTCCTCCTCCCTGTCTCAGATTGCCTTCCTATTGTTGTTTTATTTCCTACTGTGCTTGCCTCATGTTTCTTCCCCACTCCTCCTCCTCCTCCTCCTCCTCCTCCTCCTCCTCCTCCTCCTCCTCCTCTTCCTCCAGTGACTCATGTCTGTTTATATATTTTTGCGTCATCGTTTCTTTCAGACGGTCATTCAGTCATTTGTTCAGTCAGTCATTCAGTCAGTCAGTAATTTCTTTTTCTTTTTGTCTTTGATTACCTCCTATCTCTCTCTCTCTCTCTCTCTCTCTCTCTCTCTCTCTCTCTCTCTCTCTCTCTCTCTCTCTCTCTCTCTCTCTCTCTCTCTCTCTCTCTCTCTGTCACGTGGCCAATCATTTATTACCTGTCCACTCCTTTTACTGTTCGTTTCACTTTCCTCACCTTTCTTTCCCTTTTCCATATTTCCTCTTTCCTTATGTTTTCTCATCCTCTTCTTTTGTTCTGTTATTCTTATGTTCTTATCCCTTTCTGTAATATATTAACCTCCATTCTTTTTCTCTTTTATTTTCTTTCTGAGTCTTCATTTTCGTCTCCTTGTTCATCTGCGGTTTTCATCTTGTCTCTTCTTGTCTTCCTTGTCTCCTTCCTTACCTGTCTCCGTGTCTCCTTCCGTGTTACATGATCGTTTGTTGGGTCACCAGGCGAGAATGTGAGGATGAGCTGGCTGACAGGAAGTGTGTGTGTGTGTGTGTGTGTGTGTGTGTGTGTGTGTGTGTGTGTGTGTGTGTGTGTGTGTGTGTGTGTGTGTGTGTGTGTGTGAGTGTGTGTGTGTAATGACAATAATAATAATGATAATAATAATGATAATGATTTACGACTTATTAGTGTTGCTAGTCAACTGAATGAAAAATACAGAACAGAAAGTAAAGAATTATTAAAAGATGAAGAAATAAAGAAAATGAAATATAACAAAAGTTGTCAAAAAATTCAGAGAGAGAGAAAAAAAAACTGGAAATGGTGAAAATCATGATGAACTCTTTATGTGTGTGTGTGTGTGTGTGTGTGTGTGTGTGTGTGTGTGTGTGTGCTTGCTTGCTTGCTCGCTTACTTGCTTACTTATTACCTGTTTCCGACTTCAGGTGTCAAGGTGCTGATCGAAAAAGACAAGAAAAAAATAGAAAACTTGATAATTAGAAAACAAAGAAAAAAAAAAAGTGTGGAGAGGAAGCTGATGTGCTTTGTGTTGTGTTGGGAAACGTTTTAAACGCTGTTGGAAGAAAAAAGCTTGGATATTAAAATGCGTAGCTCTGGGATATAAATAAAAGATTACGAAGTAAGAAAGAAGTGTGTGTGTGTGTGTGTGTGTGTGTGTGTGTGTGTGTGTGTGTGTGTGTGTGTGTGTGTGTGTGTGTGTGTGTGTGTGTGTGTGTGTGTGTTTAGCCGTCTTTGTACTCTAATAATAACTATTTCTAAAGGCTACAGAGATGGTAAGTCAGGTTCCTTAAGTTTTCTTCATATCAATAATGCAAAAATGCTCGTTAAACTAGAGCCATTAAAAAAAAAAAACTTGAAAACCTCATAAAGTTCCAGTAGAGCTTGCTAAGAGAAATAACAACAAAGACGACGAAATGTAAAAAAAAAAAAAAATACGAACTTGTGTGTGTGTGTTTGTGTGAGCTGGGAAGAGACAAGGAGACGAGAAAGAACAAGGTTGTGTCTTTCTTAGGTCTATATTCTGTATTCTGTATTCTGTATTCTGTCTCACCAGGACTATTTTCAAAAGCCACGGAGATGGTTACCCGGGTTCTCAAGAGTGTTTCTCCAGTTATTGATGTAGAAATCGTGTTAATCTGTCGCTAGAACCATAAAAAACACCCTTAAAAGACCGATGTAACATCACCTAGAGCCTTCTGGGAGCAGTGGATGTGCTGCGCAGAAGTGTTTCAGAATATTATCCTTAGTGTGAGAGAGTTAAGAGGAAGTGACAAGGAGTTGAGGAGGAACAAGCTTGTGTGTGTCTCTGAGTAAGTTAGGAAGAGAAGACAAGGAGACAAGAAGGACACGAGAAGGAAGAAGCTTATGTGTGTGTTTGAATGTGAGTTAGGAGTAGGTGACAAGGAGGCGAGGGGAAGGAATCTGTGTTGGGGCTTGATACTCGACACTGGTGACTAGGTGTGAGAAATACGAGGCACGAGGCACAGGTGTTGGCCTTGTTCAGGGTCAGGAAAGGTCGGGAAAGGTCTGATTGTTGTGTGTGTCTTGTTAGAATGTTGACTTTTTTTTTTTACTGTGTGTTTGTGTGTTCGTCTTTGTCTTCTTCCTCTTTTCTTCTTTTTCTTTTCTTCTTTTTCTTTTCTTCTTCTTCTTCTTTCTTTATCTTCTTCTAGTGTGTGTGTGTGTGTGTGTGTGTGTGTGTGTGTGTGTGTGTGTGTGTGTGTGTGTGTGTGTGTGTGTGGTCTCTTCTTCCTCGTCCACCACCACCACCTGTCACGCACCATCACACACACACACACACACACACACACACACACACACACACACACACACACACACACACACACACACACACACACACACACGGAAAAAAAGAAAAAAGCAACATACGTGACCAGTCATCGTGGGATCAGATTTTTCTTTCAACCTATCATTTTTTCCTCCATGCTGTTTTTTTTAATCTTCTTTTATTTCTTTACTATACGACCGAGTAAGATTTTATTATTTTTTTTTTTCAGTTTTCCATGAAGCTTGTTTCTTTTTTTTTATGTTGTGTTATTGAATTTTCCTTCGTCAGTTAAGTGTTTTATTTGTTATTTAACCAACTTTTTTATTTTTTTTGTGTGTGCTTATTTTCATTTATTTCTTTGTTTATGTAATGTTTTTTTCATAAAGTTTGTCGTGTTTCTCCTGTGTGCTTATATATGTGTGTGTATGTGTGTGTGTGTGTGTGTGTGTGTGTGTGTGTGTGTGTGTGTGTGTGTGTGTGTGTGTGTGTTATGCGCGTTTCATTTGGTTTATGTGGCTCAAGTCATTAATTTTGTTTATTCGGATAATTTAATTTGATTAATTTAGTTCATGAACGTTAACTTTGTTTATTTCGTTAATGTCGCCCGTTTTGTTTATTTAGTTTACATTGGTTCAGTAATTTAGTACGGTTCACTTGGCTCACTTAGTTCATTTGGTTCACGTGATGGTCGTCATGTATTATTTTCATCATAATCTCACGGACACAGCTCCCATTGACCACCACCCCAAAAACAAAAAAAAATAATAATAATAATAAATAAAAACTAATAATGATAAAAAAAATTCATAATGACTTGGACTTCCTCACTTCTCCCTCTGAAACTGCTAAAAAAAAACACTAATTTTCCTTCCCTCTCCTCTGTCTCCCCCCTGCACAGATTACAGCTTTCCTCCCCACTCCCCAGCACTCCTCTCCCCGCCCTACCACATCCTCCGCACTCTCCCCACTCACTCTAAACACACAACACACGATGTCCAACAAAAACTAAAACAAACTCATCTTTTTATCTCTCTCTCTCTCTCTCTCTCTCTCTCTCTCTCTCTCTCTCTCTCTCTCTCTCTCTCTCTCTCCACTAAGTTTCCTGTCCACTAATTCCTTTCCTCTCTCTCCCTTTTTTTTTTTTTTTCCTGGTAGATAAAAGTTTTGTTATTTTTTTTTCTTTTCTGGTTATAATTTATCGATATATATATATATATATATATATATATATATATATATATATATATATATATATATATATATATATATATATATATATATATATATATATATATATATATATATATATATATATTTTTTTTTTTTTTTTTTTTTTTTTTTTTCCTGCAGCTTAGGTGAAAATATGGTCTGAGTGTGTTCGCGATGAGGTGTTGTCAAGGATGTTTTTTTGTTTTTGTGTTGTGTTGCAGTGTTTCAGATTTTGTGTTGTTCATATTTTTTTCTTTTTTTAGTGTTGCGGTGTTTGTTTTTAATGTTGTAGTGTGTGTGTGTGTGTGTATTTGTGGTGTAATGTTTTTTTTTTTTTAGCCTCACAATATTTCAGTTTTCAAGTGTTGCAGTGTTACAGTATTGGTATTGCTGCAGTGTTGCCCCCTCCCATTACTGTAACGTTACCAGAGCAAGAATAACACCCATTAAGTAACACAGTGGCATGGGCGCGTGGGTGGGGGGGGGGATTCATGAAGCAAACTTTCAAACCCACACGAGCTTCATCGCCTGAACCGAAGCTTCACTCATTCGAGACTGAAACAATAAAATGAATATTCGAAGCAGAACGGGTTTACACACACACACACACACACACACAGAGAGAGAGAGAGAGAGAGAGAGAGAGAGAGAGAGAGAGAGAGAGAGAGAGAGAGATTTAATTACTATCAAGCATTTATAACGACCACTCTACCAATCCTCGCTCTCTTCCCCCTCTCACTCTCTCTCTCTCTCTCTCTCTCTCTCTCTCTCTCTCTCTCTCTCTCTCTCTCTCTCTCTCTCTCCGTCCACGCAATACCTGAGCCAACCTAACCTTGGAGTGAGGAGGAGGAAGAGGAGGAGGTGGTGAGTGGAGAAAAGTGAGGAAATGAAGGAATATAGAGAAATGGAGAAATTCAAAATAAAAAGCAAAGATATAAAGTAAAAACAGTAGATAGACGAAAGAAATTAAAAGGTAAAGTAGAAATATGAAGTAAGAATGAAAGGAAAGAAAAAAATAATAATTCAGAGGAGAAATTGAGAGAGAGAGAGAGAGAGAGAGAGAGAGAGAGAGAGAGAGAGAGAGAGAGAGAGAGAGAGAGAGAGAGAGTCCAAACAAACACACCGCGAGAACAAAATAAAGGAACAACAAACCAAAACAAACACGTGTTAACGAAAGATGCTAATTGCCACTTCCGGTCGAAGTCACGTGATGTCCTTTCATATTCCCACGCTCACCTCACCCCCTTTTCCCCCCTTCCCCCTACCCCTTCACCTTTTCCTCACACCATCGTGTCTTCACCCCTCTCCTCACCCCTTCCCTTTCTCTTCGTCACCTTACCTTCTGTTTTTATTCCTTCATTTATTCTCTATTCTCCGTTTCTCTCTTTTCTTTCCTTCCCTCTATCCTCTTCCTGCTTTGTTTCTCTTTCAGTGTTCCTTCTCTTCCACTCCGCTCTTTCTCTCTAACACTCTTTACCTCTCTCTCTCTCTTCACTTTTCCTTCTTACCTGTTTACCTGTCTGTCTGTCTCTTTCCATTTCCTTTTATCGCTTTTTATTCATTCCGTCTTTTCACCTCTCCCTTTCCATCTCACCCTTTTTGTTTTTCCTTTCTCTCTCCACTTCTCTCCTTTCCCTTCCATTTAGCTAACTTTCCATCTTCCCTGTCTATATATCTATCTTTTATTTCACCCTCCCTTTCCTTCTTACCATGTCTGTCTGTCTTCCTGTCCACCTTCCTTTCCATTTCATTCCCTTTTCTTCCTCCTCGTACCACTTATTTTTTTGTCTTTCTTCCCTTCCATCCCATTCTTTCAGTGATTTTTCTCCCTTTATCTACTTCTTCCTTCCTTTCACTCCTTCTCTCACCTGTCTGTATCTATCTGTCCACTCCCGGATCTCACCTTCGCTTCCCTAAATCCGGAACTTCGCTTCTTTTCCTTCCTTTTCCCTTTTTTATCTTTTTTTTTTTTTACTTTCTTCCTAGATTAAGCTTTTTCCTCAGTTTTTGTCTCCCTACTAATCTCCACTGGCTTGTAATGGGGTTTGGGGGGCGGGGGAGCTGCGAGAGTGTATAGAGACGACGCACGTGTGGAGGGAGGAGGGAAGAGGAAGTGGGGTGGAGGGTGAAGCGGTGTAAGGGAAGGCTGGGAGGGTGGGTGTGGCCAGGTGTGTATGTGTGTGTGTGTGTGTGTGTGTGTGTGTGTGTGTGTGTGTGTAGGTGTAGGTGGGTAAGTGAGTGGGTGAGTGTTGGGGTGAAGGTGAGGGGGGTGGGGGTGATGTCAAAACACTTGCACGCACGCCATCACACTTGTGTACATACGTGAACACACACACACACACACACACACACACACACACACACACACACACACACACACACACACACACACACACACACACACGAGCGCGCGCGCGCGCGCGCGCGCAGATTAAAAAATTTGCTATTAAATCATACCTAAATTTTACAACCTTTTACTGCACCCTCTCTCTCTCTCTCTCTCTCTCTCTCTCTCTCTCTCTCTCTCTCTCTCTCTCTCTCTCTCTCTCTCTCTCATGCATTTCCTGCATAATGCACTTAAGCAAATGGCTTTTGCATGTACGAGTATGTTGCTGCTGTTGTTGTTGTTGTTGATGTTGTTGTTGGTAGTGGTGGTGGTGGTGGTGGTGATGATGACCTGTCAGGCAGAGAGAGAGAGAGAGAGAGAGAGAGAGAGAGAGAGAGAGAGAGAGAGAGAGAGAGAGAGAGAGACAGACAGACAGACAGACAATATTCACATCACTTCCGGCCACAGGAGAAGACAGTGCCACAGGACAGTCACGGTGCCAGAGGGTGCCAGGTGGTGCCAGGAGGGGGCGAGGCTGCTCCTGTTACAAAGTTACACAGAATCACATAGGCACACGGGCCACAACAGTGCTTGCGGTCCTCGCGAGGTGACCTGACCTAGGACTATTAAGAAAGTAACACTGGAGAAGCTCTTACCTGGTCAAAGAAATGCATGAAAAATTACTAAATAAATAAATAAAAACTGAAAATTGGTGAAGCATTTTGACAGCATTAAAAAGTGTTAATAATCAGCTAAAAAAATATGAGACACTCTCCCTCCCTCCCTCTCTCTCTCTTTCTCTCTCTCTCTCTCTCTCTCTCTCTCTCTCTCTCTCTCTCTCTCTCTCTCTCTCTCTCTCTGATGGCGTGGTCAGGCGGGAGGATAAAAGCGTGAAGGGCGTGACATTAAGAGTCTGAGTAGGAAAGAATAAAATGTTACGTTTAAGCTCATCCATTTAGCGTCACTGTGTCTCCATTGGCCTGTTCTGTCTGTGTGTTTGTTTGTTTACTTTGTTTGTTTGTTTACTTTGTTTGTTTGGTGTGGTGGAGACTACCTTCCCTTTCCTTCCTCTCCTACTTTCTTTTTTTCTTTATCTCGTCTCGCCGTCCTTCTTGATAATCTTTCTCACACATGTGTTTCCATTTTTCTCTCTCTCTCTCTCTCTCTCTCTCTCTCTCTCTCTCTCTCTCTCTCTCTCTCTCTCTCTCTCTCTCTCTCTCTCTCTCTCTCTCTCTCTCTCTCTCTCTCTCTCTTAACTTACAGGGGTTCGTGATTAGTTTGTTTGTTCCTCACCTCCTCCTCCTCCTCCTCCTCCTCCTCCTCCTCCCAGTGGTGCAGGTCAAGTGACTAGCACAGTGTAGTCAAGTGTTGCTGTGTGATGTCACGTCCTGTGTGTGTGTGTGTGTGTGTGTGTGTGTGTGTGTGTGTGTGTGTGTGTGTGTGTGTGTGTGTGTGTGTGTGTGTGTGTGTGTGTGTGTGTGTGTGTGTGTGTGTGTGTGTGTGTGTGTGTGTGTGTGTGTGTAACCGCATTTCCTTTTATCTGCACCAACCGCCTCTCTCTCTCTCTCTCTCTCTCTCTCTCTGCTATCCACCAGTCATTTCCTGACCCCCTCCCCCCATCCACACTTGTTCTGCCTCCCTCACCACTCCCGCCACCCCCACCCGAACCCCACACTTGGCCTGCCTGACCCGTGCATGGACTGGCGGAGCGTTCACCCCTCCAGGCGACTCTTGCAGGCTGAGTGAAGTTTATTACCATTGTGTTAAATTAAAGCAATGATGTTACGTGATGGTTATGAGACTGTGATGACAAGTGTTTGTGGTGTTGTAACAATTTGTGGTACTACTACTACTACTACTACTACTGCTGCTGCTGCTGCTTATTACGTATTTATTTATTTCGTCCTTGGCTCTTTTCTCTCATGCAAAAAAAAATAACGTACAACAAATAACAGTAAAGACAATAACGAAATATGAATAAAATATAGAAATCAATAAGAAAAATAAGAAATAATCAATTCGGTTGATAAAAATACAAACATTCTAATACATAAAACTGAAACATTAAGAACTGTAGAGACGTAGAGACTTATTATAATCGTTGGCCATTAATTAAAACACTGAAAGACTGAAAACGTAATAATAACCTTGGCTTTTTTCTTAGAATATTAAAATTACTCTTGGTTTTCAAATTGCTTCCTTCCTTCGCAAACGTTTTCAGGGCGGTAACGTTTGAGGGGGCTGGAGAGGAAACGTGTGTGTGTGTGTGTGTGTGTGTGTGTGTGTGTGTGTGTGTGTGTGTGTGTGTGTGTGTGGTCAGTCAGGTGTTTGTGGTAACCTAAGATATAATTGTATTCCCCTTCATTGGTATCTCATGTTCTCTCTCTCTCTCTCTCTCTCTCTCTCTCTCTCTCTCTCTCTCTCTCTCTCTCTCTCTCTCTCTCTCTCTCTCTCTCTCTCTCTCTCTCTCTGTGTGTGTGTGATTCAGATTCAGATTCAGATTCAGATTTATTTACATGCTCAGACTTTGTGATACAAAGTATGGAGCACAGCTCCTGCAATTATTTCAGATACAAACAAACACTAACAACTTATATAAATCAACTTTCTGTTACCTAAAAAAATTATAGGTAGCTTTTAAAAAAAGAGAAATGTTAGACAAAATATATTGACTTTTACTTTGCATTAATTGGATAAACTTATTCACTGTTGGGTTATTTCTATAATAATTTGGAATATATTTGTTTCTGAGCTCCACGATGTTATCATTAGGGCATGACAATAAAATATGATATTCATCTCCAACAACATTACATCTACATAAAGTACATAATCTTTCTTCCCTATCTATACTATCATATCTTCCTTTCACAACAGGTAGTCTATTGTTATTTGTTCTTATTTTAATCAAAGGCATTCTGATACTCTTTTTAAGTTTCAATAGGTAATCTTCTCTGCAATACAAGTCTTTATACATTCTATAACTCTTACAAAGTCCCTTTGTTGAAATATTTCTAAACCATGATGTTATCCAATGATCTTTAAGTTTGTTTTCAACTGCTTTCCTTAACCATTCTGGATTATTAGTTTGTTGATCCATCCAAATACCTGACATACCACAATTGTTAAGAATATTTCTTATATGGCAAATCCAAGGTGATGAATACATGCCTGTGGAGTCTAAATGTAACAAACTTTTATACATAATCATGCTTAACTTAGTAGTTTTCCCTGTTATTAACCTTGACCAGTAGCCAATCATTCTAGTATTGATAACAATATCAATAGGATATTCCCCTAACTCCCCATATACAATATCAGTGCTTGTATATTTATGTACATGTAATACATGTTTTAAAAATGTCATGTGCAACTGCTTGATTTCTCTAATAATACAGTATCCCCAAATTTCACAAGCATAGGTCATAATTGGCATTACAATGGTGTTAAACAATTCAAGTTGCAGATCAACTGGTAGATCATGTTTGCGGCATTTTCCAATTAGTGAATACATAGCTCTTGTTGCTCTTTTCTTAAGGTCCAATTGACCATTTCTAAACCTACCATTATAATTGAATAAGACACCAAGATATTTGTATTCACCAATTGTATCTATAATTTCATCACTAAATACAAAATGAAAATTGTCATAATTAAGTCTTCCTCTGCTGAATACAACAATTTTTGTCTTATTTTTGTTTACCTCTAATTTCCATTTGTCACAATATAACTCCAATGCATTAAGAATATTCCTCATTTCCTCTTCCGAATTAGCTAGAACTACTGTGTCATCAGCATACATCATTATCAATAAATTCAATTGTAAATCAAGGTAGTTATCATCAAATAGTAAGTAATTACATCTGTTTTCTATTAAAGACTTTTCAATGTCATTTACATAAAGGGCAAATAATAATGGAGAAAGATTTTCACCTTGTCTTACTCCTCTATTACAAATAAAAGTGTCTGACTTGTTTCCATTAAACTTAACACATGATTTAATGTTCAAATACATATTTCTAATAACATTAAGGACTTTACCACCAATATTTTCCTTTACCATCTTATACCAGAGCCCCTCCCTCCAAACTGAGTCAAATGCCTTTCTATAATCAATAAAAAAGGCAAAATAATTGTTTCTTCTTCCATAAAAACAGATCAATGATGTTCTTTAATAAAAATATGTGATCAAGAGTACTATAACCTTGCCTAAATCCAGCTTGATTTTCTTTTATAATATTATGACTATCAGAATAAGAAGTTAACCTGTCATTTAGCACAGATGTGAATACCTTACCTAAGCAACTTAACAAAGTTATACCCCTATAATTGTGTGGGTCATCAACATCACCTTTATTCTTATACAATGGGACAATAACCCCTATCAACCATTCTTTAGGTAAATATCCTGTATCCAAAATCCTATTAAAAAATTTAACATACAAATTAAGCATATTTTTTGTACTTTTAATATATTCATTAACAATATCATCATATCCAGGTGCCTTGTCATTCTTTAGTTTTCTAATAGCTTTCAACACTTCATGTTCTGTAATGGGCTCATTCAGTGTTTCCTCTTCCCCAGATTCAATTGTAGAACTTTCTAGTTCACTTAAATGCTTATCACTTTCACTAATTTCCTCTGATAGATTCTTAAAGTGTTGATGAAAATCTGCAAGTGTAAGTGTAGTTTTACTTTTATTTCCATCATTTTCCTTTAATATTTTCCAATATGTTTTTGGATCTTTATTTCTGTTTGCTTTTAACTTAATCAACATATTTTCTTTTTCCTTATTGTGTACTCTTTTCAGTTCAGCTTTGTGTGTGTGTGTGTGTGTGTGTGTGTGTGCGCGCGTAGGTAGGCAGGATGCGGGTCACGTGACTGGCCTACGCACTGGTGAGCCCCGATCCCTTACATGGCGGCCTAAACACGAGCTCAGGTGACCGGCTCAGGTGTTAGGGGCGGGGGGGGTGGGGTGAGTAGATAGGGGTGGAGCTGGGGGAGATAGGGAGGGTGAATGGTATGGGAGGCTGTGTGTGTGGGTGGGGGGAGGGGGGAGGTGTATGTGGGTGTGGGTGGCTGAACACACACACACACACACACACACACACACACATTCATAAAACATCTGTTAAGTTTACGTCATATTTGCGTCATAGAGTGAGAGAGAGAGAGAGAGAGAGAGAGAGAGAGAGAGAGAGAGAGAGAGAGAGAGAGAGAGAGAGAGAGAGAGAGAGAAATGTTATGTCATGCCATTGGTACTTATGTGAATGTTGATGGGAATGAATACGTGTGTGTGTGTGTGTGTGTGTGTGTGTGTGTGTGTGTGTGTGTGAGATGAAGAAAAAAAAATCTTACAATGAAATCCGGTATTGAATTTGTGTTCCGTTCACTGAAATTCGTTTTAAAATGTCCGTTTAATATTTTTCTAATTTATCTGTTCATATTTTTTTTTTCCAACCCGTTATTTCTGTCATTAACTAAACAAAGAAGTCTTAATGTATCAAGCTCATCTTCCTTTGTCTTCAAAATAACGTGACTGTCTTTGTTTTTCTATCACATCATTCTATTATTTCTATTATTACTCCTATTATATTCATTTTTTTCACATTATTACGTTATTATTTTCCAGTTCACATATGCCTTCACAAGCTCAATATATTTCCCACTTCACATTTTTCATTTCCTTTCCATTTTATCTAATAGTAGCTAAAGTATTTATTTTGTCTTTTTATCTCGTGTGTTTTCTCCAACTAATCAATTTTTCATGAGTCTTGTGTAGCTTTGATCAGTTTCTCATCCTTCAGTTAGTTCAGTTTTCATG
>NC_087172.1:3110000-3125000 GCF_035594125.1 Scylla paramamosain | reverse complement strand
GTTCCCCCCTTCCGTTTTCGGTTGAGGAGTTTAATTACGATGAAAAACGGCGGGGAGGAGCCTTACTTCTTGACTATCCTCGTGCTTCTTGGTTTGGATGAGTGTTCGTGTTGTTGATCTTCTATTCTGTTCCCGGTAACTTGTAATAAGGTTCATGTTAATTGTTGTGTTCTGTTCTTGATAATGTTTATTTGAGGTTTGTGTCGTTAATTGTTCTAGGAGGAGGAGGAGGAGGAGGAGAGTACACGGAGTAGCAAGAGCGTTACCTTTTACGGCCCCGCGTAGAAGGAGAGGGAGGAGGAGGGAGGGGAGAAGAGAACCATAAGCAGAACAGGCAGGGTGGGTCTTGGTTGATAAGGAGGGATCTAACGAACTACAACTTGTGCTTAGCTGCGTGTGGGAGAGCAGGGCGGGGGAGGCCGGTGGCAGTCTTGTACCCTGCCACGTGACGCCTCTCTGGTGCAGCTAGTGCCAGTTTCAAGACCAACCTGCTACTGGGGATCTTAAAGAATAATTAGTGTTTTTTTAGAAGGGAAATTTCACTAACATATCTTACATTATTATTATTGTTTTTTTTTATTTATCTATTTTATTTATTTATTTATCTATTTATTTATTATTATTTTTTTTTTTTACGTTTACACCATATATTGTATCAACACCTCACACACCTTACATCAACACAAATGTTTTTCTTTCCCAGGCGAAGATTGTTTTCAGATCAAACTGGTACGAGGAAGCTTATAGATTTATTTATTTATTATACTTATTTATTTATTTATATATATATTTATTTTTTATTTATTTATTTTTTTTTTTTTGCAGGGTAGTTAAAACATATATATACTAAGACATGTTGCATCATTCTACATCAACATCAGCCTCTCTGGCCCAGGTGACGCCAGTTTTGAGAACATTGTGTTATCGGGGGACCATCTTGAAATTATTATTGGTATTTTTTTTTTTTTGTGAGAAATTATAGAATTCAAATTGCGTCAAAACATAACACTTACATATTATACTGAATGCTTTCCTATTGCATGTGACTGTGATTTAGAGGTCACATGCATTGAAAATTACGTTATATTGACTGCGCCACCAACTTAACTCCCTGACTGCAATGATTCACTTCTCAAGCGTGATGAAATGGGGAAGCTTAAGGCATAATTTTGAAAGGCCACTGATACCAGAGTGAGCGACGGAGCTGTCACGACTTTCTGGCATGTGTACTTTTATTTGTACTCATTAAAATCATACAGAACAAGTAAAATAAGATAAGTGTCATAGTGTTATCACGGGGTTGTCATGACTTTGACGTGTGTAGTTTTAGTTTTATTAATTCAGATCATGCAGGACAAGTATGGCTAGATAAGCACCATAGCCACCAGCACTCAGGGAACACAAGGGAAGCTGCAACAAGCCATCAGGCCAACACACAGCGGCCCCTGCATAAAACATCCACACCTATGCTATACCCACCTACCGTCCCAGTCCATAGAGTCATTTAATCTCCAGCTCACTAGATAGATAGACAGGTTAGTCATACATGTTACATTAATACTAAAATACGTAATGTTTTCTTTCTTACTCTCCTTTTGGTTTATTTACTTCAAACAGTTCAAGCTCTTATATCTAGCGTTCTACATTCACTGATCTTTGTGTACTTATGTGTTTACTGCGCTTCCATATATACTCTTCTATATCCACTGCTCTATATATTCTACTCTTCTACGTACTGCCCTTCTAGATCTATTGCTCTATATCTACTGCTCTGATATATCAACTGGTCTTCTATATTTAATGCTGTTCTCTCTCTACTGATCTCCTCTTCCACCTACTCTCCTATATCTATTGCTCTGCTCTTTCTGCGGCCATTGTGTGCTCACCACTCTTCTTTATCTACTGATCTTCTATTAATTAAAGGTGAGGTTACACTAATTTAACAGTAATTGATAGGTAGGAGGGGCGTTACAGGAGAAGAGTGAGGGATGGCGGGGAGGGAGAGGGAGAGGAATGGAGGAAAAGGGTTTCATAACAGCTGGGGGGTAGCGAGAAGGGGGACTATTGTTGAGGAGGAAGAGGAGGAGGAAGAGGAGGCGTAATGCGGGTAATTACACTTCAGATTAGAAAATAGTTGTTGTTTTCCTGCTTTGAATGGAAGGTGACCAATGGGAACAGTTAATGCTTGACGTGTTTGTGTCTCTTGAACCCTGACTGGTATTGAACGTGTCCCAGTAAACCCTGACTTGTACTAAATATGTTCCAATAAGAGGCATCGCAGGAGTACATTTAGCGTGGACAACAGTTGTTCATCTTGTGGATTTTATGGAGTAGAACTGAAGCTAATAATTATAATGAACGGATATCCAGTGTAGGAATCAAGCCTTTATTGGGTTCATTTGGGCTGGATGGGTTGATATGCTTGGATTTTGTTAGATTTGGTTAAATTAAATTGTCTTATGTTAGATTAGATTATGATAGGCTTCAAGTTATGAGAGAGAGAGAGAGAGAGAGAGAGAGAGAGAGAGAGAGAGAGAGAGAGAGAGAGAGAGAGAGGAATGTCAGCTTAAACTATTCTGGTTTGCAAATTTCGCCTTGTTTGGTGGGATGAGAGGTAGCAAACAGAGGGAAGTGGGGGCAGGGGGATGGAGGAGCTAAAGAAGGAGTGAGTGAGGGAGAGAGGGAGAGGGGGCGGGAGGGAGGAAAGGAGGGAAGGAGGGAGAGGGATAAGAGGAGAGTTGGCGGGTTAGAAGGAAAACAAAGAAGGGACAGTAGGTTAAAGGAAAGTAGTGAAAGCAAAGGAAGATGAAGGGAAGGAAGGAAGATCATCAGGTGTGGGGATGAACTAACACGTGGAGATTGATAAGCAGGTGTGTAAATGTGTGCATAAAGGTTTGTAATGCGTTTTTTTTTTTTTTTTTTATATAAGGAAGTTCAGTCAAGGGAAGAAATATATACATAAAGTGTGTATTTTTATTTATTTTATTTTTATTTATTTATTCATATTATTATTTATTTATTTTTTATTTATTTATTTTTTTTTTTTTTTGTATCAGGAACATCGGCCAAGGAAGAAAAAAAAAAAAGAATATTCAGTTAAAAAGGACGCTCGAATCCCAAATCCTTAAAGGAAACGAAATTAGGACAACCAAGACAGAATGTGATTTAGTTTCTGAGAGTGAACAGACGTAGAACCGCGACAGTGGCCCGTGTTCAGGAGGGAAAGGAGGAGGAGGAGGAGGAGGAAGACGAAGAAGCAAAAAAAGGGCAGAGAAGCAACTGGTGATAAAACACAAACAACCTATGATCATACAGAAGGAAAAATACCAATAAGAAAAAGGAAGAAAACAATGAAGCAACAGGTAACTAAACAGGTGATGGCCTTTGATTATTTAGAAAGAAGAATACGAAGGAAAAGAGAGAAATACACTGAAACAACAAGAAAACACAACAAACAACCTACGATTATACAGAAGAAAAAATACAAAATACAAAAAAAAAAAAAACGAAAAAAAAAATAAAAAAAAACACTGAAACACTAAATAATAAACAAAAAACCCAATCCACAAGCACACACAAGAGATAACACAGCAAAATCCACACACAACCTCCACACAAAGGCGCCAACAAGCAGTAACAACCTGGCAATGCTAACGAGGCTGTTTGCTTCGAGGGGCAACACATGAATTTCACTCTCTAATCTACAAGTAATGAAGGAGCGAGGGGGCAGAGGTGAAGGTGAACATGCTAATACAACTCAAAAGGTAAAGAGAGAAGAATGGGAGGGAGAACAAATATGCTAATCTTGCTCTTAAACTAATAATGGTGTCTTATATATCTACACTGGTGAGAAGAGCGACTTAAGGATTACTTATTGTATTTTGATGTATTTGTATAGTGCGTTTTATTAAAAGACTTAATTTGTATTCGAAAACACTCGTTCCTCTTATCTCGTATATTCATCAGGGTCTACTGGAGGTTATTAAGGGTTTTCAAGGGCGTCTCTGAGAAGAATATGTAACTTAAACATTAGCTATTGTAGTTTTGTCTAGTTGTCTTATGTGTGTTTTGAAATGCTTCATTGGTATTCTTAAACACTTGTTCCTCTTACCTCGTACATTGAACAGTCTCTAGTGGAGGTTATTAAGGCTTTTAAGGGGCGTTTCTGTGATTCTAGTAAGGATTATTGTATTTTTGTATATTTGTCTAGTGTGGTTTTTTAAATGTTTCATTAGTATTAGACCGTATTCGTAAACACTTGTTCCTCTTATCTCTTACATTTAACAGGCAGTAGCGGAGGTTGTTGGAGGTTTTCAAGGGCGTTTTTTGTGATTCCAGTGATAGTTTAACAAAGGTTTCTGCGCCGTTAGCATGAAAAACACACGTGAAAACCGGACTAATCATCTCTGCGGCCTTTGAAAACAGTCCTGGTGAGAGAGTAAAGAGAATGAAACGTTTCGGAATACGAGTCTTTGTGTTCGAAGCATACGTGAGCCGAGGAGAGAGTTCCGAATATGTATAGAACTATTAAAGAGAGCGAAAGAGAGAGAGACAGATGGATGCTCAGCTTGATTTCATCTGAGACCGCCTCCCGTTATTCGCTTTCTGAGTGTTAAACCCGTTATGCCTGGTGAGGAGGAGGAGGAGGAGGAGGAGAAAGGTGTTGACAGTCGGACGGGGAACAAAACATCATGAGCATCTGGTGTGACATAAAAAAGAGGGAGAAACAGCAGAGGCGACGAGATGTTGTGTGTGATTAGAGGAGGAGGAGGAGGGAGAAAAAGAAGAAGAGAAGGAAGAAGTAAAGGAGCAGTGTACTCTAGCCTCAGGAATGGGCGGCGGCCGGGACAGCTGATCTGATGGGGACGGAAAGGTCTGTGTGTGTGTGTGTGTGTGTGTGTGTGTATTTCCATATTAGAAGTCCTAGCCGGTGTGTGTGTGTGTGTGTGTGTGTGTGTGTGTGTGTGTGTATGTGTGTGTGGGCGAGGAGCAGCGGGTCGGAGAAGGGATTGGGGATGAGGGGAGACAGAGGATAGAGGGACAGAAGAGAAGAGAGAATAGTGGGAGTAGGGAGAGAGGAGGAGGAGAAGGAGGAGGAGGAGGAGGAGGAGGAGGAGGAGGAAGAGGAGGACAGGAATGAAGGGAGGGTTTGGGTGGCCTCGGGTACCTGTCACAGCGGGGGGCACCTGTGTTAGAGAACCTGTGTGTTGGCGTGTTGATGGTCAGTAAGTTGATTGACAGGCAAAAAAAAAAGAGACAGACAGAGAGAGAGAGAAAAAAAAAAAAAAAAGGTGTTTATGCAAGGGTACACAGGCGGCAGAGAAGGCAAGGCAGGCGGGTGATGCAGGGACAAGTGAGTGATATACAGAGACAGGTGCGCCTTAATGTACACCCGAGTGACTGTATAAGTGTCTGGTACAAGAAGTGAACCATGTACTAGCAACCCGAATGGCCGCGATCCTTCCATCAGCACCTTAGTTTTGGCGCCACTGCCCGAGTCGGCTCATTCCACCTTGTCATCTCTTCCCCTTTGCTTTCCATTTTGTCGTCTTCCCTTTGTTTTCCATCTTGTCATCTCTTCCTCTTTGCATTTCACCTTGTCATCTTTGCTTCCCATTTTGTCGTCTTCCCTTTGTTTTCCATCTTGTCATCTCTTCCTCTTTGCATTCCACCTTGTCATCTCTTCCCCTTTGCTCTCCATTTTGTCGTCTTCTCTTTGTTTTCCATCTTGTCATTTCTTCCTCTTTGCATTCCACCTTGTCATTCCTTTCCCTTTGCATTCCATCTTGTCGTCTTCCCTTTGCATCTTATCTTGTCATTTCTTTTCCTCCATGGCATTCCACCTTATCATCTCTCTCCTCTGCATTCCATTTTGTCGTCTCCCCTTTGCATTCTGTCTCGTCATCTCTTCGCCTTGCATTCCACCTTGTCACCTCTTCTCCTTTTGCATTCCATCAAAACAAATTCCAACCCAGCCAAACTAAACCTAACCCAAACCAAAACAACCTAACCAACCAAACTCAAAAGTCCCCCCTAATGAGACAGACAGCCAAATGGTAACACAAAAAACGGGTTAAAGTCAGTGAGTCCTCATTTGCTTTAGTGATTTAGGCGATGGGGGGCGGGAGGGACTGGAGGAGTTGGGTGACGGGAAGGGCGAGGAGAGGGGCGAGAGGCGAGGCTCTTCCCGCTGCGTCCCGAAATGGCCTGTCACCTCAACCCTGAAACTGACGGTATTAGGAGGAAGAGGAAGAGGAAGAAAAGCAAGAAGAGGAGGTACAGGAGAAAAGGGGACTAAGTAACTTTCTTCTGTGTAACCTGGAAGTTTTATTTGAGGCGACCTGGTTTTCTCCCAGGTTACGTGGTTAAGGGAAGGTTACCTGGCGGGCTCAGCTTATCTGTGTTACCTGCTGGGAGTAGGGAGGGGGTGTGGATATAGGGGAGGTGCTTCTCTGTCACTGGTAATGAGTGGGAGAATAACACATTAAATATAATACAAGTAATTCTTTCATAACTATGAATATAACACGAGTAATTTATTTAATATAACCAAAATATAATATAATAAAGATTTATCCTTATTGTTAAGTGTTGCTGTATTGAAAGTGAAGTGAGGTGTGTTATGTGTGAAGGTTGTCAACTTTGCTCTTTTCTTGATTGATCCCCGTGATAATGTTGCCTTTTCTCGCCCCCAGGTGAGTGAGTGTTGACGAATATGGCAAGATTGCACCGCCCGGCACGGTAGGAATGTGACTACCTCATCATATTTTGGCGCTACATCCCCACTTTTGGCACCATTCCGCCCTCTTCTGGCACTGTTTTGTCATCTTCTGACACTATTGCGCCCAATTTGGCACTTTTATCCTATTTAGCACTATTCCGTCCCCTTGTGGCTTTCTTTTTGTCTTTTAGCACTGTTTCTTCCACTTTTGGCACTTTCGTCACCTTTTGGCACTGTTTCTTCCTCATTTGGCACCATTCCTTCCTGTTGGTACTATTACATAAACACTTGGCACTATTCCGTCCACTTTTGACACTTGCGTCTATTTTGAGACTTTTTCATAGTATTTTGACATTAATTCGTCTACTTTTAGCACCATTTTGTCTTCTTTTGACATTTCATCACTTTTTTGACACTAATTCGCTTAGTATATTGCTCATTTGGCACTTCTGTATACTCTTCTATCAATTTCCCGTCTTTTGTGGCACTATTTCATCCTGTCTAAGCACTGTTCCATCCCCTTTGCTGCCACCATTTTCTTCAGTACAGTGTTCACCAGGCACTGTACTGAGGACCTGGTGCTGTGGAGGCTGGAAACGTGTGCTGGAAGGCCGCAGTGTTCACCATTAGAGTCTCCGGCCAAGTGTTTCCTGCCCTAACGCCTTAAGTAAGAGTCAGGCGTGAAGGCGTGAAGGTGAAGGCTCCGCGGCAGGTAGGTAGGCACGGCGACCCTAATTAGGCCTGGGAGAAGCTTTAGCACCTGCCAGCGGAATGGTGCTAATGAGTTCCAGCACCGCCACCACCACCACTACCTACTCCACCACCACTATTACCTCCTCCACCACCAACACTTCCTCCACTACCTCTATCACCACCTGCAACTACCACCACTACCTCTATCACCACCTGCAAGCCTACCACCACTTCCACCATCACTACCACCACCACCACCACCACCAGCACTCAAGGTTTACCTGCTGGAGGCGCCTCTGCTTACACCAGCTGATGCTATCAACTGCCTGTCTATTTTTACTGCCGTGGTGGTGGTAGAGACGGAGAGAGAGAGAGAGAGAGAGAGAGAGAGAGAGAGAGTCGGGTGTAGGTGTGTGTGTGTGTATTTAGCTTAGCAGTGTGGGTGGAGAAAGTTTAGAAGCGGACGAGGTTAGGTTAGGTTAGGTTAGGTTAGGTTAGGTTAGGTTAGGTTAAGTTAGGTTAGGTTAGGTTAGGTTAGGGAATATTGGGTTATGGTTAGGTTAGGTTAGTTAGGTTAGGTTAGGTTAGGTTAGGTTAGGTTAGGGAGTATTGGGTTATGGTATGTTAGGTTAGTTAGGTTAGGTCAGATTACGTTAAATTAGGTTAATATAGGGTAGGGTATGTTAGATTAGGATAAGGGTAGGGTAGATTAGGTTACGTTAGGGTATGTTAGGATAGGTTATGTTAGGTTTAGTTAAATTACGTGAGGTTAGACTAGGTTAGGTAAGGTGTGGCTAGGTTAAGTTAAGTTACGTTAGGTTAAATTAGGGTTGGATGGATAGGGTTCTTGAGATGCTGCAGCTGTGTGTGTGTGTGTGTGTGTGTGTGTAAGAGAGGTAGGGCATCCTGACGCCCCTACCCACTGAAGGAAAGGAGGGAGGGAGATGGAGGGAAATGAATGGGCTGCGGCTCACCACATACTTGAAGGAGGGAAGTGAAGGAAGGGAAGAAAGAAGGGAGGGAGAAGGAGGAGGAGGTGGCGCTGCGGTTCACCACATACTTGAGGTCAGACTCGTTAATTAGATGAATACCCAAGCCCACCTGTACTGTACCTCTCTTCACTTCTCTTCACTTCTCTTCACTTCACTTCTCTTCACTTCATCGTCACGTCATGCTCATTTCCTCATTCCTTTATCGCCATATCATTTCATCATCACTCGTCCCTTTCTCATTTCACTCCATTCACTGCTATCTTCACTTCATCGCTGCTTTGTTTTCACTTTACCTCATCTTCATTTCCTCCCTTTATCATTTCATTTCACCTCATCGTCACTTCATGGTCACTTCACCCTCACACTCACCTCACATCCCAGTCTCTCCTCGTGTATCTCATCACCATCAGCACTTTCTCCTCACGTCCGCCACGCCGCCCACACCTCAACACCTCGGCACCTCGGCACTGCTCTCCACGCCCTCGCTTCGTACGCCCCCAGGCCCTTGTTAGACGCTCGCTTGTGGCCGCGTCTCTGTCACTTCCCCGTGTGTGTGTGTGTGTGTGTGTGTGTGTGTGTGTGTGTGTGTGTGTGTGTGTGTGTGTTGTCATCTTAATGTGTGAAGCTTGAATATTAAAGCAATACAGAATTCTCAAGACCTCAGTGACCTCCTCCTCCTCCTCCTCCTCCTCCTCCTCCTCCTCCTCCTCCTCCTCTTCCCAAGCACGGGAAATGTAAACATTGTGGGTTTATTGGGTTTTCTGGGCTAACCCTCGCGGCATCTTGGCCTGGCTGTCTGTCTGGGTGTCTGGCTGCCTGTCCGGCTGTCTGGCTGTCTATCTGTCTGTTTCTATAATAATTCTCAAAGTTTTTTTCTGGTACTGTATTAAAAAATTTAATTTCACTGCAATAAACATCTATTATTTATCTATCTATCAGTCTATCTGTCTGTCTGTTTGTCTGTCTATGTGTCTGGTTCTCTCTCTCTGTCTGTGTGTCTGGCTTTACCCTTGTTTATTCTCCGGCGTGTTGTGTGCAGCTGTCTTCTCTCCTGTTTTTCTGGCCGTCTGTGTGCCGCTGCCCGTGCCTGCCTGGACGCCTGGACCGGTCCCATTCACGCCTTAAAGAGATTGCATGCATATATCTTGCGGGGAATCTGTGCTGTCATTTCCTTGGTTGCTGTGTGTGTGTGTGTGTGTGTGTTGAGGGGAAGGGCGGGTAGGGAAGAGAGGGAGGAGGAGGAGGAGGAGGAGGAGGAGGAGGAGGAGGAGGAGGAGGAGGAGGAGGAGGAGGAGGAGGAGGAGGAGGAGGAAGGAGAGGAGGAGGAGGAAGAAGAAGAAAAGGAGGACATTGAAGATGATTCCTGCAGATACAGTACTGAGAGCGCCACTGAGAGAGAGAGAGAGAGAGAGAGAGAGAGAGAGAGAGAGAGAGAGAGGAGAGAGAGAGAGAGAGAGAGAGAGAGAGAGAGAACAGCTTCGCCAGAGTACGAGTAGGGCACGTGGGCGCGGGCGTGGGCGTGGTGGGCGTTGTCCCGGGCAGGTGAGGTGGGCGCCCTTTCCCTTTACCTCACCTGTCCTACACCACCACACCTGTTGGAGCCTCGCCTCTCTCCTGCCCCCCATCACCGCTGCCCCCTAGTACGCCTATCCTGCTCCCCGTCCTGCCTGATGGATTTAGGATTTATCGGGCGTGTCATCTGCGTTCCTGTCAGGAGGGAAGGGGAGTTAAGGAAGGGAGAGGACGGGGGAAGTTAGGGGGAGGACGACAGAGGAGGTAAGGATGGGGACAGGGGGATGGTTACAGGGGGAGTAACGAAGGGAACGGGAGGGTGGTGGGCGAGGGCGACAGGGGAACTGAGGAAGGAGACGGGAGGGTGTTAGGGAAGGGAGTGGAGGTAAGACTGTGCAGCGCTATGGGTGGAGAGGCGCGAGAGGCGCGTCTTGACTCGTCCCTTCACTGCGTCGCCAGGGTGAGTGACAGGCGGGGAGGAGGAGGGTGATGGGGTGTGGAGCCTCACTTCGTGTCAACACTCCCTCTCCCTCCCCAACACCCAGCACACGCCAGCCTGTCCCAGCAACACCTGAGCACCGCCACGCCTGCGCCACACACTCACGTTTCCTCAGGAGTCTCAGCAACACCGTCAACACAAAGCGACTCCTGTAACAAATGCAAACTCAGGCGTCAGCCGCGCCCACGGCGGCCACCTCTCCCTAAAAGGCGCCCCACGGGACGGCGCCTCCCACAGCAAGATTCTTCAAGCACCGACCGCCATCCTCTCCCGCCCCGCCCCGCCCCGCCCAGTCCCGCCCCGTGCACCGCGGTGGAATGCAGGGAAGAGCGTCGTCAGGTGGTGTTATGGTGTCGGATGAAAGCCTCCCGCACCATCACGCGATGGGACAGTGACGACACCGACACACCGGCGGCAGCGTTAGTGAGGCAGCGCGGGTTTGGAGGTGGCAGGCACCATTGGTATCGCGGCTACCCGGGGGCGGGAACAGCGGAGCAGTGTGCCGGGCTCTCCAGGCCGACGACGGGCATTTCCTGCCCGAGACCGGAGCCCACACGGCCGCCGAGCCGAGGCCACGCCGCGCTGCTCATCTTCGGAGACGCGCAGAAGGGCGTCTCTGCCTACCCTGATAAAGGACAGGCTCCGCCCGGTGCGGGTCAGGGGTCAGCGGGGATGGGCGGTCAGGGGCGTTGTGCAGGCGAACACCCGGCACTGTATGGGGGAGGGCGGAGCGGGGCGTGCCGCGGGATATCAAGGCAGCGGTAGGGAGGGGTGTGGTGGGTGAATGAGGTGGAAATGTGATACGATGGGGCGGCGCGGGATGGAAAGTGTTGGGCGGCGGCAGGGCGTGCGTGGAAACAAGGCGGGGCGTGCAGGGCAGGCTGGGGATGGTGGTGCTGGCAGCCAGTAAGGGCGACACCAAGGCCCTGACGACCCTGGCCTCCCTTGCCCAGCCCTCATCCCCTTCTCCTGCCCCTGCCCTGCCCTGCCCTGCCCTGCCCCTGTAGTGTCGGCAGAGGAGTAAATGCCGCGCCGCCCACCTGCCCTAAAAGGCGCGGTGGACACGCGGCCACGCCCGCACACGCCCACCTGTGAGCCTCTCCCGCCCACCCACTGACAACACTTCCCATTTTTCTCCTCCTCATCCCCCTTAACCTTCCTTCTCCCCTTCGTGCCTCCCCCGTTGTCTTCTTCCTCTTCCCTTGTCTTCCTGGTGCGGGGTAGGTCGTGGCGGGGCTGGGAGGAGCTGAGCGAGGTGGGAAGGGGCTTAGGAGAGAGCGACGTGGCGGGGAAGGGTGGGGTTGGGCGGGGCGGGTGGTGGGGAGGGGTGAAGAGAAGAGAGAAGGGCTGACCTGGGAGTACTACGTGTCCCATATCAAGTACACCTGTAGAGACACACCTGCAGAGAGAGAGAGAGAGAGAGAGAGAGAGAGAGAGAGAGAGAGAGAGGAGAGAGAGAGAGAGAGAGAGAGAGAGCCACTAAACGATCACTGACAGACCTCAAGATCTGAGACTGAAGGAAAAGGAGGAAGAAGAACAGGAGGAGGAAGAGGAAGAAGAGGAGGAGGAGGAGGAGGAGGACCGCGTCAGGTGAACTGTTCTTCTTTGCCAGAGGGAGGAGGCGAGGAGGTGACGTGATGGGAGAGAGAGAGGAAGATGGAAAGGAGAGTAGAGAGTACATATCTAAGCAGGAGAAGAAAAATGAGAGATGGAGGAGGAGGAGGAGGAGGAGGAGATGGATGTGGGAAGATGGAGGGAACAAAAGGTAGGGGTGCCAAGGGCGAAAAGGAGATGGATAGAGGAGGAGGAGGAGGAGGAGGAGGAGGAGGAGGAGGAGGAGGAGGAGGAGGAGGAGGAATAGAGGTAATAGGGGCAGTTTAGTCAATGGTGCGGCACTAATGATTGTGTGTGTGTGTGTGTGTGTGTGTGTGTGTGTGTGTGTGTGTGTGTGTGTGTGTGTGTGTGTGTGTGTGTGTGTGTGTGCGTGCGTGTGTGTGTGTAAGGTAATAGCAAGCAAATGTCACAGCAACTATTTATTCTTAGTTGTTTACTCTTGTTTTCCTCTTTCCTTGACTTCCCTTTCTTTTTATCCCCCCCTTTTTCCTTCTTTTCTTTTCCCTTCTTTCCTTCTCTCCCTTTCCCTTCCTTTCCTTCTTTTCCCATCCCTTCATTCTCTTCATTCCCTTCTCTCCCCATTCCTTCCCTTTCCTTCCCTACCCACAGTTCTCTCATCCTATCCATTCCTTCCTCTTCTCCGTTCTATCAACCTTCCCTCTCCTTTCCTCCTTTTTTTCTTTCCCTCTCCTCCCATTCTCCTCTCCTATCCACCATCTTCTTTCTTTTTCACTCCTTTTTCCTTCCCTTCTTTTCCTCTCTCTTCCTATCCACACTCCTTTCGTCTCTTCCACCCCCATCCACTCTTCTCATCCCTTTCTTCTCCTTCCTTCTCTTCCCTCCTCCCAAAATCCTCCTCTCCTTCATGCAATCCTACAGAAAAGGAAGGAAGGAAAGAAGAGGAAGAAGTAAGTGTAGGAGGAGGAGGAAAAGAAGGGAGAGTTGAGGAGGTAAGGGAGATGATAAGGGAGGTGTGGGGTGTTGTAGGACATGGGAGGGAAGGAAGGAGGGAAGGAGGGAAGGAGGGGAGGAGGGATGGAGGAAGATAAGGTATGGAGGGAAAGTTTATGTAGGACGGAAGGTCGTGGAGGGAGTACGGGAAGGAGATAAGAGAGAGAGAGAGAGAGAGAGAGAGAGAGAGAGAGAGAGAGAGAGAGAGAGAGAGAGAGAGAGAGAGAGAGAGTGGGGTTGGGGGAAGCTCAAGTGTGTGGAAGAACAGGTGAGGTAAAAGATGTGGAACAGCCTTAAGCTACTCCACCTCCACACACACACACACACACACACACACACACACACACACACACACACCACACACCACACACACACACACACACACACAAACACACACACACACACACACACACACACACACTGATAATCTGATATTTGCCTTTAGTGGCGTTTGATTACAGAGAGAGAGAGAGAGAGAGAGAGAGAGAGAGAGAGAGAGAGAGAGAGAGAGAGAGAGAGAGAGAGAGAGAGAGAGAGAGAGAGTGTGTGAGTTTAGCAATACGGCAGATCTTTGATATTTCCACCTCCATCCCTTTCCCTCCCTCCCTCCCTCCCTCCCTCCCTCCCTCCCTTCGCACCCTCAGGCAGCACCAGCAGCCCACCACCACCCACCACCATCACCACCACCACACCACCAAAAATTACCTTAATCTCATGACCTTAAATGCTCCTCCTCATCTCGTTCTCGGCCTTTTTGCAACGCTCCTCCTCCTCCTCCTCCTCCTCCTCCTCCTCCTCCTCCTCCTCCTCCTCTATTGGTGGCGGCGGGAACAAAAGGACCAATAATGTTTAGTGTTTAATGCCACAGCCGCGGGCCTCACTCCTGCCGCTGTCTGATGCACGGCCAGATTGCGAGGCTGCCTGAGGAGGAGGTGGTGGTGGGTGATGGTGGTGGTGGTGGTGAGGTGTTTGTAAGCAGTAGTAGTAGTAGTAGTAATAGTATTGGTATTAGTTGTACTAGTAGTAGTAGTGGTGGTGGTGGTGGTGGTGGTGTGGTGAGCATGTTTGTGAGTAGTAGTACACAGCAGTGGTATCAGTAGTAGTAGTAGTAGTAGTATTGGTGGTGATGGTGGTGGTGGTGGTGGCAAGGAGGAGGAGCTGCGGTATTGTTGGGGTTTGGTGTTAAGTGGCAGTGGTGGTGGTGGTGGTGGTGGTGTTGATTTATGACAGTATTTGTAGAGTGGGTGTATCGAAGCGTGAGGAGCAACTGGAGGGTGACCGGGAGAGAAAAGGAGGAGGAGGAGGAGGAAAAACAAGAGGAAAAAAGTGAGATGTGAAAACAGGTTGGGGGAAAAAGAAATTGATAATAGTGGAGGATGAGAAGTGGAAGAGGAAGAGGAGGAGGAGGAGGAGGAGGAGGAGTAGGAGGAAGAGAATTAGCAGATAGCCACTTAAGCCGTCCCTTGGTCCTTCCCTACGATTATAAATGCATTCCTGGAGCCCCGCCCCCCCCTCCTTGCCTCACCCCCAGAAGGAAGAGGAGGAGGAGAAGGGAGAAGGGAAGGAGAAGAAAGAAGGGAGATGATGAGGTTTCTTCATAACAAAACCACTCATAAGGTCTTGTATTACCCCTAAAAGAAGAGGAGAAGAAGGAGGATCAGGAGGAGGAGTAGGAAGAGAAGGAGGAGAGAAAAAAAAGAAAGAAAGGAAGGGGATGATGAGGTTTCTTCTTAACAAAACCACTCATAAGGTGTTGTATTATCCCCAGAAGAAGAGGAGGAGAAGGAGGAAGAAGAGGAGCGCAAGGTAAAAAGCAAAATATTAACAGACCTTGTGGTTCTAACGAGGCTGCCTGTGGGGAACTGCATTTATTAACTAGAGGCAGGGCAGTACAAACAAAAGTACATGCATACATACATACATACATACATACAAGAATCTGCAACTGTATTTTCATTCGTCTAGTCTTATCTGGACCACTTTTGACAGCCTCTTGTTGAAGCTAATAGTGTTTTCAT
>NC_087172.1:3097500-3105000 GCF_035594125.1 Scylla paramamosain | reverse complement strand
GAGGAGGAGGAGGAAGAACAAGAAAAAGAAGATAACTAGAACAAACTCAATATATTTTCTGCCTCTTTGATTGATGGGAATAATTCCACGGCCTTTGTCATTTTATTGTTGCGTGTGTGTGTGTGTGTGTGTGTGTGTGTGTGTGTGTGTGTGTGTGTGTGTGTGTGTGTGTGTGTGTGTGTGTGTGTGTGTGTGTGTGTGTGTGCGCGTCATCAAATGTAATGGCGGGGCTTTGTGCTGATACAAATAAGTTATTGTTAAGTGTTATAAAAGAGAGAGAGAGAGAGAGAGAGAGAGAGAGAGAGAGAGAGAGAGAGAGAGAGAGAGAGAGAGAGAGAGAGAAAGCTAGTTAGTGGATGATGGGAGAGAGGAGGAGTGGTCAGAATGTAAGACCAGGAGGAGGAGGAGGAGGAGGTGAAATTTTTTGGTCTGGAGGGAGAGGTGAGGGGAGGTGCTGGGGAGAAGAGTAAGAGGGGAGAGGGGAGGACTTGACCCACCACATGAAAAATCTGATCTCTCCAACCCTATTAATTTTACCTCAATTTATTTTTTTTCTCACTTGTTCACGGTTGTCACCTCCTCCTCCTTCTCCTCCTCTTCCTCCTCCTTCTCCTCCTCCTCCTCCTGCGGGAACACACACAGTTACCTGGGCACTAACGAGGCGACAGGTGACACCCCTCATCTGTTTTTCTGGGGAGGGCGCGGATCCGGCTACCTGTGTGTGTGTGTGTGTGTGTGTGTGTGTGTGTGTGTGTGTGTGTGTGTGTGTGTGTGTGTGTGTGTGTGTGTTGGTTTGGTTTGGTTTTGTGCGCATTTTTTTTTTCATCATTGAGAGAGATGCTATTTTTTCTTTTTATTCATTATTTATCTATTTACTTAGTTTACATCTTTTTATTTGTTAGGTAATGAATGTGTTCTCCGTCTGCTCCTCTGCCTGTGTGTCTGCGTCTCTCTCTCTCTCTCTCTCTCTCTCTCTCTCTCTCTCTCTCTCTCTCTCTCTCTCTCTCTCTCTCTCTCTCTCTCTCTCTCTCTCTCTCTCTCTCTCTCTCTCTCTCTTTCTTCTCACACACACAAACACTTTTACCTCGTCATCACCGCGTTACAAAACCGCCTCGTTAGGTCACGCCTGGTCAGCGGGACACTTGCAGCCCTTACAAGACACCAGGTTATTTTTATTGAGCTAATCCTGCGCCTTTTAATCAACTAAGCTTTGGTAGAAATTATTTAATCTGTCGCACGTTTCTGAAGACGTAAATGCGTGGATCAGTTAAGGAGTGAGAGGGCGAGAGCATCAGTCAGTGGCAATGTTCTTGTGTTCCTCTGTTCCGTTGTTCTCAGGTGAAGGAATGGCTGATGAAATAGTGCACTTAGCTGTCTTCTTCATGTACTTGTTAATTCACTACGTTTTTCTTAAGATTCAGATTGTTTTGGTGTTTGAAAAGCCGTGTGATTTTGTGTTTATGATAGTGCATTTTGTTGAAAGGAGTGAATACAAAGAATTTTATGAAACACTCCTCTGAAAAAAATAATAATGATTTAACGAATAGGTAAATCAATAAAATGAAATAAGTGGATTATATGAAATAAATAAAATGATAAATAATTGCATAACTAACTAACTAGATAAATAAATAAGTAACTTAACATGTCAAAGGGTATGTTACGTTATGTTAAGTAACGCTGAGTTAAGTTATGTAAGGTTAGAGGTTACGTTAAATGTGGTTAAATTAGACGTTAGCTTAGAGGTTATATTAGAAGTTAGATAAGGATAGCAACAAGTTAGAAGTTAGGTCAGGTATTTGCATTCAATGATGAAGACAAAAACACAGCCAAGCCGACTACAAGCAAGCCGTGTGTTATGCAAAGAGGCTTAGGGGAACCTGCACTCAGCCCTCGTGGTGCAGCTTAGCAAGGGTCTTCGTATCCATATCACTGGAGAACCATCTCATTCATGTAAGCCTCGTGAGCCACCCAGCGCGACGACTTGATTGAGCCCAGCGCACTGACATAGGGGAGACTGGATACTGGAAAGACGAGGCTGAGTTTATGACCAATGATGCGATTACTCAGTCTGCTTCATTCACGCACCACTCTATTCGTGAACCAGTTTCCTCGTGTCTCTTTTTTCAAATATTTGCGAACTGACAGTGACAGTGGCGAGCCGTGACGAGGAAGGTGTGAGTGCCTGACGGTGACAGTGCGGTGACTCGCTCGTTTACAAAGCCTCCCCGTGGTCACGACAAGGAGCGGTTTTTAGGTGAATGACACAG
Source organism: Scylla paramamosain (assembly GCF_035594125.1). Taxonomy (NCBI): domain Eukaryota; kingdom Metazoa; phylum Arthropoda; class Malacostraca; order Decapoda; family Portunidae; genus Scylla; species Scylla paramamosain. The sequence continues at coordinate 3,102,730 of NC_087172.1, read as the reverse complement.
AACAGTGATAATTTTTAGCTTAAGACCGCAACTTTCTCGAAATCTTTATGTTATTCTATTTTGTTAGTAATTAGTATGTATTGTTTAAATATAAAAAAAAATTGTGTCTTTCTACATCTTTTTCAAATATTTGTGAACTCGTTTCCTTCTACGTCTTTTTCAAATATTTGTAAACTCGTTTCTTTCTTTTGTCTCTCTCAAATATTTGTGAACTCGTTTCCTTCTGCATCTTTTTCAAATATCTGTGATCTCGTTTCCTTCTACGTCTTTTTCAAATATTTGTGAACTAAATTCCTTCTTCCCCTTTTTCAAATATTTGTGCACTCATTTCATCCCGTCTACTTTATAAATATAATTTTCTAAACCTTGAACCCATTACTCCTACTCCCGCCCTGCTTACTAACCATGCAAATCTAACTGTATGAGATTTAAACGTATTACTTCTAGTTCTGCCCTGATTATTAACCCTACAAATAAAACTATGAGCCTTAAACCCGTCACATCTAATCCTTTTTTGGTAACTGACTCTGCAAATGCGACAAGGGCAGCTTCCAAACGCGTGACATTACCTGAGATTCCCGGAGTATCAGTGAAGAAGTAGGTTAAAAATATCCGTGCTGTAAGGCAAGTAAGCTGTGCAAGTCAGGATTCCACGGGTCATGTAACTAAGTGGCATTGTGAGTCGTTGCTGTTTTAATTCATTTGCTTTTCAGCCCATTGGTAATCTGTTAATGACTTTACCAGAAATATTTGCAAGACGTTTTTTATTGATTCAGTATCGTGTTCTTGTATGTCTGAGTCTTTCATGAGGATTATATTAGACTATAGAATGTATTACACGGGTTCTCATGCGTGATTTTCCTTTTGACGGTGTAGAATCCTTGTTAAACTACCAATAGAAACATTAGCACTCTTTAAAATCCCTGCTAACTTGCACTGCAGCCTGTTAAACTATCACTAGAATCATGAAAACACCATGAAAATCCCAATAACTTATATTAGATCTGGTTAAACTATCCCTAGAACCATGAAAGCACCTTAAAATCCTAATAATTTTCATTTTCTTGAAAATTCCAATAACTTCCATTAGAATTAGGAAACTACCACTAGAACCTTGAAAACCCCAATAACATCCTTTTATCAATTATATCATGAAAACAACCCTGTAAACTCCCAATAACTTTCTCTAAATACTTTGAAAACCGCAATAGCTTCCAATACACCCTATTAAAACTGTCACTAATACTTTTAAAACACCTTGAAAAAAACCCAGTACCTTCCTTCTATCTGTTATAAAAGTATTTGAGGTAAGACGCCGGCAAGTTTAAGAACAGGAAGGGCAGGAAGGTCAGAATATCATGTGTATTTATGTTTGCAATTATTCAACTTTTACAACCTCTTGACACAAAGTCTGACACTCATCCGGCAGTTGTTCGTGATAATCTCTGTTATGCCAAGGAGATTTATAAGATCATGACACACGAAGTTACTTAATGCTCGTGAAAGTGAAATGAATGTATAACTTTTTTTTCTCTCTGCTGTTACTTAATGTTAAAATGGTGATGTTGCCTCTCTCTCTCTCTCTCTCTCTCTCTCTCTCTCTCTCTCTCTCTCTCTCTCTCTCTCTCTCTCTCTCTCTCTCTCTCTCTCTCTCTCTCTCTCTCTCTCCTTTTTCTGTCTGTCTGTCTGTCATTGTATGTATGTATGTATGTATGTATGTATGTATATATGTCTTCTCTTACATATCAATCAGTTAATTACACTTTCTCTCTCCTCTCTTTTATATTCAATTTCTTTTCATTCCTTTCTCTTATTCGTAATCACAGTTTTCTCTTCACATTCTCCCTCCTCCATTTCTTCTTCCCTTCCTTCTCTCCTTCCCTCCTTCCCTCCTTTCCTCCCTAATCCCTCTCTCAATGTTAATCCTTCCCTCCTTCTCTCCAAGACTCCTTCCCTCCTTAATCCTTTCCTTCACGCTCAATCCTTCCCTCCTTCCTTCTCTCCTTCCCTCCCTTCCTCAGTCATTTCCTCCCTGATCACTTATTCCCTCCATCTTCCTCCTATTTCCTCCCTCTCTCTCTCTCTCTCTCTCTCTCTCTGTCTGTCTGTCTGTCTGTCTGTCTGTCTGTCTCTCTCTCTCTCTCTCTCTCTCTCTCTCTCTCTCTCTCTCTCTCTCTCTCTCTCTCTCTCTCTCTCTCTCTCTCTCTCTCTCTCTCTCTCTCTCTCTCTCTCATCCTTTTCGCACCTTCATCCTCTTTGATGTCTGTAATCTTATCTCTCCTCCTCCTCCTCCTCCTCCTCCTCCTCCTCCTCCTCCTCCTCCTCCTCCTCCTCCTCCTCCTCCTCCTCCTCCTCCTCCTCCACCTCCTCATCTTTTGCCTGATTCCTTCTCACACACATTCCTTTTTTTTTCTTTCGCTGTGTGTGTGTGTGTGTGTGTGTGTGTGTGTGTGTGTGTGTGTGTGTGTGTGTGTGTGTGTGTGTGTGTGCAAACTCCCCGTTGCACTTCTCCCTTGATAAGACATCTGTGTTGACCAGTTAAGTGCAGCAGGTGTCTTTTGTAGAGGAGGAGGAGGAGGAGGAGGAGGAGGAGGAGGAGGAGGAGGAGGAGGAGGAGGAGGAGGAGGAGGAGGAGGAGGAGGAGGTAAAGATGCTTCCAATCACGATACTTCTCTCTCTCTCTCTCTCTCTCTCTCTCTCTCTCTCTCTCTCTCTCTCTCTCTCTCTCTCTCTCTCTCTCTCTCTCTCTCTCTCTCTCTCTCTCTCGGCCTTTGTGTCTTGCTTTCCTGTTTGTATCCTTTATCATCACTTTTCTCCTTCTTCCTTCCCTTCACCCTCCCTCCCTCCCTTTTCTCATCCTTCGTTTCCTTCATCCCCTCCTTCTTTCTTTTCTTCCTCCCCTTTATTCCCTCCCTCTTCCCTCCGTCCCTTCTCCCTTCACAACTGGTTTCCCTTCCTTCCCTCCCTTTCCTCCCTTATCTGCCAACTTACCTGCTCTATCACCTGTACATTACCTCCCTCCCTCCCTCCCTCCCCTCTCCTTCCTTCTCGCTTTCTTCCCTCGACACTCCCATAAACACTTTCTTGTCACACTGTTTACCTTTTCCTCCCTGTTTTCCTGTGTCCCCTTTCTCACTTTTGTATTTCTTCTGTGTCCTTCCTTTCCTTCAAGTTTTGTCCTTTATTCTCTTATTCTTTCTTTCTTTTTCTTTTTTTCTTTTATTTTTCTTTTGTCTTTATATATTTTGGGGGTTCTTGTTTCCTTGCTGCTAAAGTTTTTTTTTTTATTCGTCGTCATCTCCTCCTTTCTTTCTTTCTTTCTTTCTTTCTTTCTTTTCTCCTTTCCTTCTTACATATTTCTATTCCACATTTTCTTTACCGATCTTCCTTTCTTTCTTATCGTTTTCTTTGCTCCTTCCTTCTCTCCTTCCTTCCCTTCTTCCATGTTTTTTTTTCTTTACTTCCTTCCTTCCTTCCTTCCTTCCTTCCTTCCTTCCTACGTTCCTTCCTCCTCTCCATCCCTGCCCTCCCTACCCCCTAACATTCCAGGTTTTTCCACCTCCCAAGTCTTCTATTGTGTGTGTGTGTGTGTGTGTGTGTGTGTGTGTGTGTGTGTGTGTGTGTGTGTGTGTGTGTGTGTGTGTGTGTGTGTGTGTGTGTGTTTAATGCACGAAAAAAAAATAGAGAGTAAAAAGAGGGGAGAAAAATATTCTATAATACTTTTTCCTTTTTTTTTCCCTCGCCCTTCTATTGTGTGTGTGTGTGTGTGTGTGTGTGTGTGTGTGTGTGTGTGTGTGTGTGTGTGTGTGTGTACGCCCATCTATAAAGCGACACACTTAAATACGTGTAATTGTGATGCGAGGGCGTGACTGGAGAGGTGTGTGGGGTGAGGAGAGGGGAGGGGAGAAGAGGGCAGGAGGAGAGGAGAGGCGATACCGAGGGAGGGAGTGAAAAAGGGGAGTTTTAGGGTTTCTGTTAAGTTTGTTGTTGTTGTTGTTGTTGTTGTTGTTGTTGTTGTTGTTGTTGTTGTTGTTGTCATCTGTTCTGGTTTACTGTTTTAAATATTGTTTCTTTGTTAAAATTACACCTTTTTTTTATTATTGTCCCCCTTCCTTTTTTTTTTTTACTATTATACCTTTTAAAAATATTGTACCTTCTTAAATACTGTACCTATAATGTACCTCTTTAAATATTGCACACTTTCATATTATTGTACCCTTTTTAAATAATGTACCTTTCTAAAACAATGTACCTTTATTTTTTATTCCAGGTAAGTTCCGGATAACAGGTGACAGGTGACAAGAGGAGGCGGTGAGTACAGGGCAGGTACTATAAGTAACCTTATCACCTGGGAACGTGTTGTGTATTCATTACCCACGCCTCACTCTTTGTGTTCATGTCATCCTCAAAGTGTGTATGTGAGGATGAGTCTGTGTGAAACAAGTATTTAGAGAAGGAATGGACTCAAATTACTTAAGAACATAAGACAATAAGAGAAGCTGCAAGAAGCCATCAGGCCTACACGTGGCAGTCCCTGTATATAAATATGTCTGTCTTTTATCACTATCACCCTCCCATCCATAAATATTTGTATCCAGTCTTTTAAAGTTTTGCAGTGTCTCAGCATTACCAACCTGATTATTGAGCACATTCCATTTACATCCCACTACTTTAAAAAAAATTCCTTCCTATTTATTTATTTTTTTTTTCAAGTTAAGACTACTAGTAAGTAATCATGTGCCTCTTGAAAAAAATAGCAAGAGAAGTTTTTTTGTCGAGTTTGAGAGCTCTTCCTCTTCCTCTTACCTTTCGTCCTCCTCTTTCTACAGATGATCAAATGATAAGAGCTAGAGTATTTATTATTAATCCTCCTCTTCCTCATATCCTTCCTCTTCCTCTTCATGTTACTAATTGATACGTGTTGACACCTGCGCAGAAGGAATGCGTGGGAAACTGCCTGGTTCAGAAGCGCTTGCGAGTGACCAAAGAAGAGATTTACCTTGTGAAGCTGCACAGGTGGGGACGGGGAGGAGGTGCATAGGAGAGGGGAGAGGAGAGAGGGGAGTGTTACTGGTGGGGTGGATAGAAAATTCCTCTCAAATCATGGCTTTCTCTCTCTTTTGTGTCATCATTAGTTGCAATTACCGTTGTTGTTGCTGTTGTTGTTGTTGTTGTTGTTGTTTTCCCTGCAACATCATTAAACTGTATCCTCTTCATTTCCTTCCCCTCT
>NC_087172.1:3090000-3095000 GCF_035594125.1 Scylla paramamosain | reverse complement strand
AGAAGGAACAACAGGAGGATGAGGAACAAGAACAACAAAAAGAACGAGAACAAAAAAAAACAAGTAGAGCAGGAGGAGGAGGAGGAAGAGGAGGAGGAGGAGGCGCCCCACTGTATCCTTTTGGCCACTCCCCACATGAATGCTTTGTGAAAATGCCATTACATTTTTTGCTCTCTCTCTCTCTCTCTCTCTCTCTCTCTCTCTCTCTCTCTCTCTCTCTCTCTCTCTCTCTCTCTCTCTCTCTCTCTCTCTCTCTCTCTCTCTCTCTCTCTCTCTCTCTCTCTCTTTACTGGGAAGCAGTTTGAGTAGATGAAAAGCGCCGCCACTCGCCACCACTTTCCACCACCACCACCACCACTACTACTACTACTACTACTACTACTACTACTACTACTACTACTACTACTACTACTTACTGCCTCTTGAAGATACGTAAGTCTGTTTCTTGCTTCTACCTCCTCCTCCTCCTCCTCCTCCTCCTCCTCCTCCTCCTCCTCCTCCTCCTCCTCGTCATTGTATTCTCTTTATCATCTTGGAAACTTGCCCTACTATGCATTACTGTGTGTGTGTGTGTGTGTGTGTGTGTGTGTGTGTGTGTGTGTGTGTGTGTGTGTGTGTGTGTGTGTGTGTGTGTGTGTGTGTGTGTGTGTGTGTGTGTGTGTGGCAATAACAAGCACCAGTTTGTTTTTATTCTCTCTCTCTCTCTCTCTCTCTCTCTCTCTCTCTCTCTCTCTCTCTCTCTCTCTCTCTCTCTCTCTCTCTCTCTCTCTCTCTCTCTCTCTCTCTCTCAACTTAGTGTTTACATTCATAAAATAGAAAAAGACGTAATATAATTTACAAACACATAAATCTATTTGTAAAGAGGTTCTGGGAGGAGGAGGTGGAGGAGGAGGAGGAGGAGGAGGAGGAGGAGGAGGAGGAGGAGGAGGAGGAGAAGAAAAAGTAGGCAGAATAAGAATAAAAATAAGAAGAAGAGGAAAAACAGGAGTAGGGGGATAAAGAAGACGAGCAGGAGTGGGAACAAGAATGACCAGAAGAAAAAAGAATAAGGGAAGGAAGAAGAAAAGAAAAAAAGAAAAGCAGAAGAAGGAGGAAGAGGAGGAGGAGAAAAAGAACAAGAAGAACAAGAACAAGAAGAGCACCAGGAAGAAAGATAGTAGGAAAAGATGATGAAGAATAGCAGGAGGAGGAAGAGGAGGAGGAGGAGGAGGAGGAGGAGGAGGAGGAGGAGACAGAACAGTCCTCTCACCACCACTGTTTTGCTCCACTATGCATTCCTCTTGTCTGTTGCGGTTGTCCTTTTGCGTAGAAGAGACAGAGAAGTGTTAATAAAGAGAAGAGGAGGAGGAGGAAGAGGAGGAAAAGGAGATAGTGACCCTCATTCCTCGCATTAACGGAAAAGATGCGAGAGAGAGAGAGAGAGAGAGAGAGAGAGAGAGAGAGAGAGAGAGAGAGAGAGAGAGAGAGAGAGAGAGAGAGAGTGGACAGGTGTAGTAGTGGTGAAATATATGTAATGGCATTTTTTGACCTGTTTTTTGTGTGTTTTCCTCAATACTTGTGTGACATTCCCAGAGAGAGAGAGAGAGAGAGAGAGAGAGAGAGAGAGAGAGAGAGAGAGAGAGAGAGATTTCCTGGCCTTGCAAATTTCTAGGTATCGCACGTCACTGAAATTTCTTAAGTCGACTGATTCTTATTTCTGTTCTTGCTCACTTTCCGTTTTCTTTCCCTGAACCCTCCCCAGTTCTTGCCACTCCTCCTTAGTTTTCCCCATTCCTCCCCCATTCCTCCCCAACACGCCCTCTTCTTTTTCCGGCCTTTAAATCCACCCGTCACCTCAACCATATCCTTTGCTCTCTCTCTCTCTCTCTCTCTCTCTCTCTCTCTCTCTCTCTCTCTCTCTCTCTCTCTCTCTCTCTCTCTCTCTCTCTCTCTCTCTCTCTCTCTCTCTCTCTCTCTCTCTGCTTGCTATCCTTTACCTCTCTCATCAGTACCCTACCTGCCCCTCCCTACCCCTCCCAGCCTCCCCTGCCTCTCCCTGCTTCTCCCTGCCTCTCCCAGCCACACGCCTCGCATACTGATTCTTAAGCAGGTTAGCAGCGTTTGTATTCGAATGTTACTCTAGCGGTATTTTTCTAAAGGGTTGGAGGAGGGCGGACGCAGCGGGATGTCGCCTAATCTATCCTCCTTTCCTCTCCTTTCCTGTCCTTGCCTCGCGTCGTACTCCCGTCCTGCTGTGCTAGTTAGTGACTTCTTTACATCTGTGTCCTTTCCTGTTTCTCTACTACTATCACTACTACTACTACTACTACTACTACTACTACTACTAACACCAGCCACTGAAAAAAAAAAAGAAGAGAGAGCTTTGTATCGCAAGCCAACACGCACCAAGGCAAGGAGTGAGGTAGGGAAGGAGGTAAGGAGCTAGAGAAGGAAGGAGAGAGGCAAGGAGAGAGCGAGACACAGGGAGCTAGTGACGGAAGGAGGCAAGAGAGGCATGGAAGGGAGGAGGGAGAGAGGCAAGAAGAGAGAGAAGGAAGAAAGGAGGGCAGGAAGAGAGGCAAGGAGCTCGGGAGAAGAAACAAGGCAAGGAAGAAGGCAGAGAGGAACCGAACGAGGGATAGAAAGAAGTAAGGAGAAATGCAAGAACTGAGAGAGGGAGAGAGGCAACAAGAAGAGAGAGAGAGAGAGAGAAGGAAGGAAGCTAGGGAGGGTGGTAAGGGAGGCAGGTGTGAGTGAGTGTTGTGCCAAGGTGAGCATCGACGCCCCTTGACGAACGAGTGTGTGGCGGCAGTGTTGTTGTCTCACCTGCCGCGGGGCGAGAGTAATTAGTGCACGTGTGAGGCGGGTTACCTGAGTGTGCGGTGGTCTGGAAGTGGTGAAGAAGGAGGAAGAAGGGATGGAGAAAGAGGAAGAAGATGAGGAAGGAGGCGGGTGAGTAAGAACATGAGGGAAAAGCGGAAGAAGAATAGTGAACAAGTAGGAAAAAGGAGAACGGGAGATGGAAGAGGAGGATGAGGAAGAACAAGAGGAAATGGAAAAAGAGGATAATGATTAGAAAGGGGTAGAGAAAGAGGACAGGAAAGAGGAGGAGGAGGAAAATTAAAACAAAAATGAGACTCAGCAGAAAGATGGGAAGCAAGAGGAGGATAAGGAAGAACAAGAAAAGGAATTACAGAAGCGAAGAAAAGAATAAAAGAAGAAGGAACATAACCATTAAAAAAGGAAAAAAAAAACAAGAACACAAACAGGAAGCGGAGGAGGAAAAGGAACAGGATGCAAATAAGAAGACAACGACAAGGAGGAGGAGTAGGAAGAGGAGGTGGAGGAGGAAGAGGAGGAGGAGGAGGGGGACTTACGATGTTTTCATAGATATATCGACACAAGGTGGATACAGAGAGGAGAAGTAAAGCTCTCTCTCTCTCTCTCTCTCTCTCTCTCTCTCTCTCTCTCTCTCTCTCTCTCTCTGGGCATACCCATGACATCACTCGCGCGTCTGTAGCGGCGGCGCGTCATACCTTGAGAGAGAGAGAGAGAGAGAGAGAGAGAGAGAGAGAGAGAGAGAGAGAGAGAGAGAGAGAGAGAGAGAGAGAGAGAGAGAGATTATTATTATTTGGTGGCAAACTTGTGGAGACAAAAGAAGAGTACTGTGTGTGTGTGTGTGTGTGTGTGTGTGTGTGTGTGTGTGTGTGTGTGTGTGTGTGTGTGTGTGTGTGTGTGTGTGTGTGTGTGTGTGAGGGCAATAATGAAGATGTTAATACACTGTACTTTGAAGTCGAGACAGTGATGGAGGAGGAGAGAGAGAGGAGGTGGAGGAAGAGAAGGAGGAGAAGGAGGAGGAGGAGGAGGAGGAGGAGGAGGAGATGATAGTGGCAGTGACTCGTGGTGAAGTTTAAATGAAGGGGCAACTCTATGAAAGGAACGAAAGGGGGAGGAGGAAGAAGAGGAGGAGGAGGAGGGGGAAAAGGAGGAGGAGGAAGAGGGGGAGGAGGTGGATGAGTCATTGGGTGGAGAATTACCGGTAAACTCCACCTGATGTTTTTAAATGACCACCTTAGTAACGTCATGGTGGCGGTGGTGGTGTTGGTGGTGGTAGTAGTAGTAGTAGTAGTAGTAGTAGTAGTAGTAGTAGTAGTAGTAGACCTTAGTGAAGTTTTCTTTTGAGAGAGAGAGAGAGAGAGAGAGAGAGAGAGAGAGAGAGAGAGAGAGAGAGAGAGAGAGAGAGAGAGAGAGAGAGAGAGAGAGAGAGAGAGAGAGAGTTACTACTACTACTACTACTACTACTACTACTACTACCACCACCACTACCACCACCACCACCACCACCACCACCACCACTCCTAATCTTGACCTTAGAGACGACAAATGAATGAAAAAGAGAGAGAGAGAGAGAGAGAGAGAGAGAGAGAGAGAGAGAGAGAGAGAGAGAGAGAGAGTCATCCCTTAGCTGATTTGTGACTAGCTAATCTTTGTTCCGATCCACCACACACGGACAGCCTCGGGGGGGGGGTCTCTGGGGTGTCGTGATAGAGGGCCAGAAGAGGGGGGAGGAGGGGGTGGTGGATATTGGGTGGACTGAAGTGGAATTATTTGTTTCTTGGTTTGATTTGATTTTAGTGGAATTTTACTTGTTATTGTGTGGATGGTGGTAGTAGTAGTAGTAGTAGTAGTAGTAGTAGTAGTAGTAGTAGTAGTAGTAGTAGAAGTAGAGGAAAAGGTTAACATACTGAGGGTTAGGTAAGGGAGACGTAGGATTGTAGTAGTAGTAGTAGTAGTATTTGTAGTAGTAGTAGTAGTAGTAGTAGTAGTAGTAGTAGTAGTAGTAGTGGCATCAGCATCAACAGTAGTAGCAGCAATAACAAGACTACACAGCGACACGGGTGGATTGAATGAAGAGGTAAGGAAGGGGTAAGTGGAGTACTGTGGACGGTGGAGGCTAAGATGGAAGCACGCCCAGAACAAAACAAGAACAAGAATAACAAGGAGGAGGAGGAGGAGTAGGA
>NC_087172.1:3080000-3085000 GCF_035594125.1 Scylla paramamosain | reverse complement strand
GTTAGTTATATAGAAATCACGTTAATCTGTCACTTTAACCATAAAAACACCCTTAAAAACCATCGCCATTTCAACTAGAGCCTTTTGAAAGTAGTGGAGGGGCAGCGGAGAAGTGTCAGGTTCCTCAGCGGTGCGTGGGACTGACTGGGCGACGAGGGACTCCCGCTGGGGGCGCCTCTTGTTCCTCTTGAAGCGTGTTGCACGGCTCCTGCTGGGGTGATGGGAAGAGGAAAGGGGTAGGAGAAAGAGAGGAATAAGAGGGAGGAGTGATGTGGGTAGAGAAGGGGACGAAAGGGAGGAGAAACATGAAAATGATTGACAGAAAGAAGGAAATGAGGAGTAGGGAAGGGAGGAGATGATTATCAGAAAGAGGGGAAGAGGAGAAAGAGGAATAAAATGGGATAATGAAATGTGAAGAGAAGAATAACAAGGAAAATAAGGAAGGAGGGAAAAGAGGAACAGGGAATGGGGAAGGAGGGGAAAAAGAGAGGAAGGGGGATGAGTTAAGGGAATGATGAGGAATGAGAGGGGAGATGGGAAGAGGCAGAAGAGGCAAGGAGAGGGGAATAAAGATAGGAATGGTAAGAGAGAGGCAGGGAGGGAATGGGAGGGAGAGAGAGACAAAAGTTTAAGAAAGAAATAGTAAGGAAAGAAGAGAGGCGGAGAGAGGGAAAGAAAAGAATGGTGAGGAGAGGCAAGGGAGGGATAGGGAGAGAGACAGAGAAGAGAGTAATTGACAAGAATAAAGGAAGTGTGGGTGGGAGAGGAGACGAGGAGAATTAAGAGGAGAGGGGAGGCATTGGGCACGTGTCGAGAGAGAGAGAGAGAGAGAGAGAGAGAGAGAGAGAGAGAGAGAGAGAGAGAGAGAGAGAGAGAGACTGCAGGAAAGCCCAAAATAATATTCTTCAGTTTCACGACGTGAGGAAAGAAGAGAAATAATGACACGAAGGAAAACGGGAGGAGGAAGAAAATGAGAAGCGATGTGTTTTTTTTTTCAGAAATGAAATGAAAATTAAAAGAAGAAAAATGTGATTATGAAAAAGGAACTGGAATTAAAGAAGATAAAAAAAGTGAAGATGAAGATAAAGTGAGGTACAACACAGAAACGTTAATTGAGTAAATAGGAAATAAAAAAATGAGTGTGAAAAGAAATTGCATGTAAAAAGAAATGATAAAAGTGTAGATGACAGACAAAAATATAAAGAAAAAGAAAGTACAATAAAAGAAATACTATAGAAAAAAATGTAAAAAATAAGAAACAGGAGACTGAATAATATTTTTTGGACGATGCAAAAAACAAATCTATCGATGTAAGAAAATAATGAATGAAAGAAAATATGTAAAATTTGAGTAAGTGAGGAAAGTATGATGTACGAGTCTGAATGAGGAATGTATAATATTTCAACTGATTTTAATGAAGAATATAATATGTTTGGGTGAATTTGAACACGCACTAAATATACTAATTAATTTAATAGGATAAAAAAAATGTTGAATAGAAATCGGTTCAATTTCCAATCAGAAAGAAAAAAATAACTAAAAAATAAATTCACAGTAAACAGTTGAATGTATATTGATTGTATTCCCCGTCAGAGAGAGAGAGAGAGAGAGAGAGAGAGAGAGAGAGAGAGAGAGAGAGAGAGAGAGAGAGAGAGAGAGAGAGAACAAAAGACCCTCCATTCTCGCTCTAATTAATCTCAATGAAAGGAATCAACACCTTGAATAAAAAACAAACAAAAGAATAAACAAACAAACAGACAAACAAACAAACAGCGCTTCATGACTCTCAAACAACAACAACAACAACAACAACAAAACAAATGAAAAACAATGCGGTAATTTAAGAACCTATATCGATCATATTACCTCCACCCTCTCTCTCTCTCTCTCTCTCTCTCTCTCTCTCTCTCTCTCTCTCTCTCTCTCTCTCTCTCTCTCTCTCTCTCTCTCTCTCTCTCTCTCTCTAATGGGTTTCCTCCTTATCATGGGCAGGGTTGCGGTTGTGGGTTGTGAGGGTGAGAGGGAGACGGAGAAGGAGAGGGAGAGGGAGAGTTACCTGAAGGGGTGGGAGAGGTGAGGGAGAGATAGGAGGTGAGGGAGGCGTGTGTGTGGCTGCCGGGGTGATAACGGAGGAGGAGGAGGAGGAAGAGGGGGAGGTGGAGGCTGCGGGCGTCTTTCCTTTGATGTTTCGGAGGATGTAGTAGTAGTAGTAGTAGTAGTAGTAGTAGTAGTAGTAGTAGTAGTAGTAGTAGTAGTAGTAGAAGTAGTAGTACTCATTCACCTTAGATTCCTTACTTATTTATATCTTTCCTTAATTCTTCCCTTCCTTTCCTTCCTGTTCTCTCTCTCTCTCTCTCTCTCTCTCTCTCTCTCTCTCCTCTCTCTCTCTCTCTCTCTCTCTCTCTCTCTCTCTCTCTCTCTCGTCACCTCCCTACCTGGTCACACAACCACGTATTACTTTGCCAGGTTTGGGTCACATTAGCTTACCAGATCAGGTCAAGTTAGGTCACCATGCCCACCACCAGCAGTACCTCACCAGTGCCCCCCCCACGCCCTCTCTCCGCCCCGCCACGCCCTCGGAACACGCCGCTCACGTTTGCCCGCGTTCTGTTATAAGCTGCAGGACCTTTGACTGTTAACTTGCCCGCCCGCCCCCACGCCCTCTCTCTGCCCCCGCCACGCCCATCCAGCACGCCGCCCACCTCTGGCTGCGCCCTTTCAACTTTGCGTGGAAATGATCGCTTCGTGACGCCAGATAGCAGATGGGATAGGATGGGGTAGGATGGGGTATGAGGGGCGGGGCAGATAGTGTAGGTGGTTTGGGAATGAGGGGAAGAGAGTGGGCGTGTCTGTCTGTGTGTGTGTGTGTGTGTGTGTGTGTGTGTGTGTGTGTGTGTGTGTGTGTGTGTGTGTGTGTGTGTGTGCTCTTATGTTCTTCCTTCGACCTGTGTGTGTGTGTGTGTGTGTGTGTGTGTGTGTGTGTGTGTGTGTGTGTGTGTGACTGATCACAATGGAGACTTAAAAGTTTACGAGTGAAAGTTCATCTCAGTAAAGCATTATCTGCATAAGGCTAAACGCGAAACCACACTTTGACCTAACCTAACCTGACTTAACCTAACATAACCTAACCTTTCCTAACCTAACCTTTCCTAACCTAACCTAACCTAACCTGACTTAACCTAACATAACCTAACCTTTCCTAACCTAACCTAACCTAACCTAACCTGACTTAACCTAACATAACCTAACCTTTCCTAACCTAACCTAACCTAACCTAACCTCTAACCTAACCTAACTTAGGAAGAGGGTAAAAGGATAGAGTAAGGAAGATAATTGAAAGGATGTAGAGAGAGAGAGAGAGAGAGAGAGAGAGAGAGAGAGAGAGAGAGAGAGAGAGAGAGACAGATTGTGGTAGTGGTGATAAATGATGACACTAAAAACTGCAATGGTGGTGATATCTTGTGGTGTGTTAATGATGATGGTGACTGATGGACACACACACACACACACACACACACACACACACACACAGAGAGAGAGAGAGAGAGAGAGAGAGAGAGGTGATGCCCCCGCAAGCCGTACCAGACCAGTTCAGATCAGGATCGTGACGGGACGCACAAAAGGAGGAAAGGAAAACGGGAGAGAGGAAACAGTAGTGGCGCCGCTCATTCCCTACAGGAGAGGACATGAGAGCAGGATGTAATGGAAATGGTTGCGTTATGGACCGTGTTAAGAGTTTCCTCCCAATTTTCCCTTTACTCTTATTTTCCATTTATAATACTTTTTAGTTTTTTTTTTTTTCTTTTCAGTTTCTTTGTTTCCATTCCTTTTTTTTTTTTTCTCTCTATTTCACTTCACTCATTACTATGTTTGCTTCCTCCCAGTTTCTCGCCTCCATTTCTTTTACTCTTTGTTATGCTTCTTTTCTCCCAGTTTCTTTACTCTTTTCATTTTTCACTCGTCACTACGTTTCTTTCTTCATTTTTCTCTTCATTCTTCCTTCACTCGTTGGAATGTTTTTTTTTTTTTTTTTCTTGTCAGTTTCTTTCCTCTAGTCTTTCTTCACTCTACTATTTTTCTTTCTCTCTCTCTCTGTTCCGTCCTTGTGTGCCTTCCTTCACTGCTTATTTGTGTTCCTCTCCCCTGTGATACTGTCAAGCCTTGTTACATCTTGAAATTCTGATTTTATATTCCGTAAGAGACGTAAGAATAAAAATGTTCTGGTCAGTGTAATGAGACTAATGATAAAAAAATATGACAAAAACAAGCTGGTTTTCTTAATGAGTTTGTAGTAAGTAAAAATTATTAAAACTTGGTGACTTTCAGTATCAAAGTTGATGTTTATATTTATTTTTCAGTAATACGACAAGAGTTTTATTATATTCTGGATTGCATTAGAAGTTCATTAGTGTTCTGAATGACTTTTCGCACCAAGAGCGTTTAAAATCATATGAATTTCCACGCTTTATAATTCAGCATATCTACTATTCCGACTAACAATGCGAGATTTTAAGAAGTTTGTTAGGCTCAGTATGTTAGTAGTACATGGAACAACGATAGAACTGAATGCGGCCACAAGGAGGAGGCGAGGCAAGGCGAGGCAAGGAGAAGGTGAAGGAACTGCGTACAAGAAACCTGAGAGTCTTCTTCTACGTGTTAATAATTTGTGGATGTTTGGTAGGAGTTTCTGGGGAATATGTTTGTGCGTGTGTGTGTGTGGGGGGGGGGGGCATCAAACACGCCGCGCAGTGCTGCCTTCAGAATGTTTACCTTAGTTTTTATTTATTTTTTCTTATTATTTTTTCCCTTGAGAGTATATGTGTGTGTGTTTTCTTATAACAAGTTTGCCTGAAGCCTTGCACGTTCCGAGGAGTAAGTAAGGTGAGAGGCTGTGACCTTGTCTGTGTGTGTGTGTGTGTGTGTGTGTGTGTGTGTGTGTGTGTGTGTGTGTGTGTGTTACATCTTCTATAAGTTTAATACCTCTACGCTACAAAAATTCA
>NC_087172.1:3072500-3077500 GCF_035594125.1 Scylla paramamosain | reverse complement strand
CCGCTAAACAAACCAGTAATGCAATAATAAAGCAACAGTTAATTGCTTCTTGTTGTGTCTTAGCCTCTGCTTGACTCTCTCTCTCTCTCTCTCTCTCTCTCTCTCTCTCTCTCTCTCTCTCTCTCTCTCTCTCTCTCTCTCTCTCTCTCTCTCTCTCTGCTTCTCATTGATTTATCCTCTCTCTGCCTTTCCCTCCCTCTGCCTCTTCTTCACTCTCCCTTCTCCTTTCTCTCTCTCCCCTGACCCTTCTCCCAGATTTATCTTCTCCCCGCCTCTGCCTCCCTGATTCTCCCTGCCCTTGCTTATCTCTCCTTGCCTCTTCTCCCAGCCTCGTTCTCTCCCTGTCTCTTCCCCTGCCTCGCTCTGATTATCTTCCTCTCCTCTCCCACCCTCACACTCCCTGTCTCTCTCCCTCCATCACTCCCCCCCTCTCACTCCCCGTCTCTCCTTTCTGACCAACCAAACAGCAAGATTATTCAATTATTTATACTCTTCTGTACCTTAAAAGACTCTAGCCAAAGAATTTATTGTCACCCCTTCCAAAAATGTGAACAGAAAATGAGGTGCTGTCTGATTCCTGTTTGGTCTCTGAGGGGTCTTGGTTCTCTCCTTTCTCTTTGTAGTTTATGGTATAGGAAGGTGGAAAAGTACGATAAAAAAATGAGAACAGGAATTAGGTTATGGGAAGAAGAGGAAAAAAGTAACTGGAATAAGAAAAAAAAGGTAGAGTTTTAAGTGTCTCTGCCATTATTTCAAGTCATAGGAAGTGGAAATAGTAAGATAAGAAAATACGTAAACATGGATTAGATGCAGAAAAAGAAGAAGTATTAAGAAAAAAACAAAAATTAGTAGAGTTTTGAAAATTTTTGAATCGCTTCTATCTGTCAGTAGTTCAAGTCAAAGGAAGGCTTAGAAAAAAATAAATATGACAATAGAGAAAATAAAAACAGGAATTAGGTGCAAAAAAAAAAAAGGAAAGTGATGTGAAGCAAGCAGAGTTTCAAGAGCTTATAGTGATGTGTGTGTGTGTGTGTGTGTGTGTGTGTGTGTGTGTGTGTGTGTGTGTGTGTGTGTGTGTGTGTGTGTGTGTGTGTGTGTGTGTGTGTGTTATTGTTACCTTTTACTCCATTTCATTTAGTATTTATCAATTTATTTAGTTTGTAAGTTATTTAGTTAGCTTTCACATTAGTTAGTTACTTAGTCAATTAGGAAGTTAGTTATTTAATCAGTGAGTGAGTGAGTTGGTTAGTTAGTATTTCAGCTAATCAGTTAATTGTTTAATGTGTTTATTTATTACTTATTTATTCAGTCAGTCAATCATTCAATTAATCACTCAATCACTCAACAAGTTATTTATTTATTTATTTATTTATTTATTTATTTATTCAATCAGTCAATCAATCACTCATTCATTCAGCAGGCTATTTATTTATTTATTTATTTATTTATTTATTTATTTATTTATTTACTTGTTTATTTACTTACATACTTAGGTACTTACTTATTCCCTTAGTGTCCCAAAGACGAGGGTGTTGAGTGTTTAGTGTCCTTGTGTGTCCGTTGCTGTGTCCATTGCCTGACTCGCGTCCTTTTTGGGGTTGTGGTTTTGAAGTCCTGCTGGCGGCTGTCTGTGTCCTTGGTGCCCATAATCCCTCCTCCTCCTCCTCTTCCTCCTCCTCCTCCTCCTCCTCCCAGTGATCAGGTAACGTGGCGGGCAGCACGAAGCCTTACCTGCTCCCTGATCTGCGAGGCGCCAGGTGAGGCAGGACAGGTGAGCAGCAGGAGTAGGAGAAGGAGGAGTTAGTGGTGGTGGTGGTGGTTGTGGTGATGGTGGTGGTGGACGGGGAGAGGCAGGAGGAGCAGGAGCAGGAGAAGTAAAGGAAAAAGACAGAGGAGCAAGAGAAGGAAGAAGAAGAAAGGGAGGATGAGTAAGAGCAGAAGCAGTAGAAGAAAGAAAAGGAGGAGAAAGAACAGTAAGAGGAGGAGGAGGAGGAGAAGGAGAAGAAGCAGGAAGAGGAGACGTAGGGCTGCATAGGATTACGTGAACTAACCAAGCAGCAACATACCTTCTCGTCCCTGCCTGGCGGTCTGGAGGAAGAACAGTACAGCTGAAGGCTCCTCCCCACCCACCCACCAGACCCTTCAACCTGCACCGCCATGGAACCAGCCTGGAGAAGAACCGAAAGAAAAAGAAAACTAATACAAAAATTTTAAAAGGAAAGTTTAAGGGGATTGGTTTTATGGAGAATTCTGGACTGACGATCTGAAAATTTATACACTTCGTGGTAAAATCAAATGAAGCAGAATATATTATCAAGAAAGAATATGCTAAACAGTAATATTATAGTTTCTAAGCATAGTGCGGGTACAGTGTGCGAGGAGGAGGAGGAGGAAGAGGAGGAAGAAGAAGAAGAAGAGGAGGAGGAGGAGGAAGAGGAGGAGGGCACACGCGCTTTCGACTTGGAAGGAATGCAAGTGAGGCAGTTAACAGGTTGTCTGCCATGCTCCCCCTCAACCACCACTCCCTCTCCCCCTCGCCCTCCCTGGGGCACAGGAAACGCTGCAGGGGTGATGCGTGGCTGGACAGGTTGTATGATTGGCGGGGCGGGGCAGGAGAAGGGTCAGAGGGGGAGGGCAGGCTGGGCATTGGGCTGGCGGTGGGCTAGTGGTGGGTTGGCGGGTTTGGCAGTTGCCCAGCACACTTCAGTCCCCACAGCCTCGTACTTCAACCACCGCCCTTCATGTCACTGTCACCACAACTCCCCCTTAACTGGTCAGCATTACTAATCCCTCCCTGCTATACCCACCTTCCTCCCTCCGTCCCTCCCTCTGGTTAACCGCTTCTGTCTCTCTTCTGCTTCTCCCTCTCTCTCTTGCCTGCTCCGTGATCCGTGCTTGTCCTGTGCCTGCTTTCTACCTTCTCCGTGCTTGCTCCGTGTCTGTTCACTGCCCTCTCCGTTCCTGCCTACCCTGTATCTGCTCTCAGCCTCTCTCGTACCTGTTCCGTGCCAGCATCAGTCACCAGGCAGCTCTGGAGTGAGTCACACCCAGCCACTCTCTACCTGGCCGCTCCTCAGGAACAGAAGCATCGCGAGGGGGCGCCAGATTGCACACATTGCACACACTTGCTTGCCCACCGCCCTGCCAGGAGGTGTGAGGCGCGGCTCCTACTGATGGTATGACCGGACGGGGCTCACGGATTCTCTGCGTCGTCTGATCTTTTGCACTGTATTACAAATGAATACAAAGGATCTACACGGGTACAAGCAGCAACAAATTCTTTAGTCCTCCATTGCTAGACTGATTGATTTCACTATACAGTAATTACTAGCATTAGAGAGAGCATAGTGGGACAAGACCTCAGAGGGACGCGACATGGCACCAGGGAGACACCAGGCTGGTGTATTGCGTCCCTGAATGTTGGGCGTGGCGAGATAAACAAACAAAGGTACAGAAAACCCTTGAATCACTCTTGCAAGATCATAAATAAAGCGATGAATTAAGAGGCTGTGTACCTGAGTCCTGTGCACGGTGAGGTAAACAAACAAACGCACGGAGCACCCTGGAATCACTCTTGCTTGAATACAAATGCCTCGATGAATTGAGAAGGAAACACATCAAGCAAAAAAAATGAGATTACGATGCAGAAAAAGCAGCAGAAGGCATGAATAGCAATCAGCAGGCGAGCAGGAGTGAGAAGCAGAGGAATGCGGGATCCTTGAACGGGGCGATTACCTGGCGTGGCTTGGGGCAGCGAGGGACACACCTTGATCGCGGCGGGAGATGCAACATGAGATAAGACCCGAGCGAAATGCATCACCCGAGGGACGCCCCGCAGGAGGAAAAGGAGCAGGAGGAGGAGGAGGCTGCGGGGCGTCCTTCTTTTGATGTTTCGGAAGACGTAGTAGTAGTAGTAGTAGTAGTAGTAGTAGTAGTAGTAGTAGTAGTAGTAGTGTAGTGTAACCTAACCTAACCTAACCCAACCTAACCTATAGTAGTAGTGATAGTAGTTTTGGTAGTGGTAGTAGTAGTAGTAGTAGTAGTAGGAGGAGGAGGAGGAGGAGGAGGAGGAGGAGGAGGAGGAGGAGGAGGAGGAGGAGGATCAGATCACCTCACCCCCATTCCACCTTCCATCCCCTTCCCTCTTCCCCCTCCCTTTTACCCATTCCCTCTTACAGCCCTCCCCAACCAGCAGACCCTGACAACACCCCTGAAAGGCCCTGACGCGGCTAATGGTGTGGGGCGGTGAGGGCCATATGAAGGGACGCGGGGAGGCAGTGGGGGGTAGGGGCAGTCGCCGGTCGCACCTGCCCCCCCACCTTTACCCCCCCTCAATCCCCACCACTCGCGACCACCAGCAAGAGACGACAATGGGCGGGCGTGTCCCGTGATTGACACTCCAGGATACTAAGCACATCCTCGGGGGGCGTGGGGTGTTTGGGGGGAGATGGGGGGAGAGAGGGGGAGAGAGGGGTACTGGTTTTCCTTACTCATTCCTCCCCAAATCTTCCCTCTTTAATCCCTCCATCATTTTTTCCTCCCCTTTTATATAACCAGTTATCCACACCCTCTCTCCCTCCCTCCCTCCCTCCCTCCCCACCCCTCCCCATCACTGACACCCCCACCCCTCCCTATTGCCCACTTCGTCTGCCATCACTTCCTCACTACCCACTCCCTCTCCTCTCCTCATCACCCTCACCCCCTCACCACCTCCCCACCTCACCCAAACACCCTGATATCAATCCTTATGTTTAAATCTCCCCCATTTCCTTCCTCTCCTTTACTCCCCTCACTCTCTCCCTCTCTCTCCCATCACTCCCTCACCAACACCTCTCAAGCCCCTCCAACTTCTCCCCACGCACTTAAGTTCCCTCCATTCCCGCCCATCACTCGCCACGCCCGCTGAGAGAGAGAGAGAGAGAGAGAGAGAGAGAGAGAGAGAGAGAGAGAGAGAGAGAGAGAGAGAGAGAGTAGTATCATAAAGATCCCACGTTGAGAAT
>NC_087172.1:3060000-3067500 GCF_035594125.1 Scylla paramamosain | reverse complement strand
GTGATGGTGGTGGTGGGGGAGTGATGACATGCAGTAATAAGATACGTCAAGGGGGGGGGGGGATGATGTTGAGTACACCCCCTCTCCCTCACCACCACCACCGCCACCACCACCACCACCACCAGTCATGCAGTCACGTCTCATTCCGTTTTCTGTTTGAGAGAGAGAGAGAGAGAGAGAGAGAGAGAGAGAGAGAGAGAGAGAGAGAGAGAGAGAGAGAGTCAATCTGTCACTTTCACTATAGCTCAGTTCTTTACCAACATCTCTCTCAAGGTCATATGTCCTCTCTCTCTCTCTCTCTCTCTCTCTCTCTCTCTCTCTCTCTCTCTCTCTCTCTCTCTCTGGCATTGATTGCATAAATTTCTCATCGCTATGCCAAATATAGTTCTTTCTTTCCCTCCCTCCCTTCCTTCCTTCCTTCCTTCATTCATTCATTCATTCATTCACTTCCTTCACTCATTCACTCATTCTCCCTCTCTTCTTCCTCCATCTCTCCTTGCCTCCTTGTCTTGCTTTTTTCCTCTTCCTCCTCCTCCTCTTTTATCTCTTTCTTTTGTGCCTCTGCCTTCGTCTTCCTCCCCTCCTCTGCTTATTTCTTACCACTCCCTCCTTGCCACACTCTCTTTCCCTCCCTTCCTCCCTCTTTCCCTCTTTCCCTCCCTCTTTCCCTCCTCTCCCCCCCGTCACAAATCCCAGGAAAGCTTCTTGCCACATGTTCAAATAAAGAAACGTGACGCAACTCTCTCTCTCTCTCTCTCTCTCTCTCTCTCTCTCTCTCTCTCTCTCTCTCTCTCTCTCTCTCTCTCTCTCTCTCTCTCTCTCTCTCTCTCTCTCGTTCATTTTGTTCTTCCTTTTCTCTTGATAAATGAGACACAGAGAGAGAGAGAGAGAGAGAGAGAGAGAGAGAGAGAGAGAGAGAGAGAGAGTACCACTTAGAATTGCAAATGAGAAAGTATTAGTTTTCACTTCTATTTTTTTTTCTTTCTTTTGATATGAAGAGAATAATTTTCTTTTAACAGTTGTCAGAGAAGAAAAAATACAAGTCCTTAGCATATTAATCTTTTTTTTTCTCTCTTTCTGATTTAAAAAGAAAATGTTTACTTATGTTTTTATGCTAACTGCTTTGTGTGTGTGTGTGTGTGTGTGTGTGTGTGTGTGTGTGTGTGTGTGCTTCAACGTGTGAGTGTTTAGGTTGGCATGAAGAGAAGAAAGACAGGTGGAGGAGGAGGAAGAGGAGAAGGAGGAGAAGAGGAAGAAAGAGGAGGGAAGGAAGAAGTGGGAGAAGAAGAAGGAAGAATGGGATGTAAAAAAGAAAGGGGAGGAGAGAGGGTAGAAGAAGAAAGAGCTGAAGAAGGCGGAGGAGGAAGAGAAAAGGATAAAGAAGGAAGAATTGGGAGAAGAAAAAGTAAAAAAACAGGATAGAAAGAAATGGGAAGGAGATGGATTAGGAAGTGGTTTAGAAAAAGAAAGAGGAGGAGGAGGAGGAGGAGGAGGAGGAGGAGGAGAACTGGGAAAACCATGGGGAGGAAACACTCATTTAATCCCCATTTTTTATGTGTGACTCAATATGTTTACCTTCCCCATGAGGAATTGACGAGGGGGAGGGAATGGGGGAAGAGAGAGGGGGAGGAAGGGAAGGAGGAGGGAAGGTTTAGGGAAGAAGCGTTGGAGTGAAGGGAGCATCAGCCTCTCATGCTCTCTATTTCCCTCCCTCCTTCCCTCCTTCTCTCCTTCTCTCCCTTCCTCTTCTTCTCTCCCTCCCTCCCTTTCTTTAAACTCAGCATGTAGTGGTAAATAAAGGTGACGATGTGAGGTGAAGGGCTCCTCCTTCTCCTTCTCCTCCTCCTCCTCCTCCTCCTCCTCCTCCTCCTCCTCCTCCTCCTCCTCCTCCTCCTCTTCCTCCTCCTCCTCTTCAGTCAGTTTTATCACCGTATCATCTTCCATTTCCTCTTCCATTTCTTTCACACTTTTTTTTTTCGTCGGTCTTACGAGTCGAGCTATTGCAATGGCGCGTGGAGGAAAGGTGGAGGTGGAGGGACGGGAGGAAATGGAGGGGAAAATGTGTCTTCGTGGAGGGAGGAGGAGGAGGAAGAGGAAGAAGTGCTGATATTAGTGGTGGTGTTTTGGTTTACAAGTTTATCCAGTCCGTTAAAGATTGTTAGAGTAAATTAGGGAGGGAGGTGGTGGTGGTTGTGGTGGTGGTGGTGGTGGTGGTGGTGGTGGTGGTGGTGGTGGTGGTGGAAGAGGCAGTATTGTGTTGTAATGGTCTATGGAAGACTGGTGGTGTGGGACTTTGGGATCTGTGTGGCAGGCAGGCAAAGAAGGAGGGAGGGAGGAAGGAGAGGGAAAGGGAGTGAGGGAAGGGGGGAGGAAGTGAGGAAGGGAGTATATTAGGAAGGAAGGGAGGAAGTAAGGGAGGAAGGGAAGAAGAGAGTCTGGTTTTCCTGGTTGTGGTGAGGCTGTGGAGGGAAGGAGGGAGGGCGGGAGGGAAGGAAAGAGGGAGATGTGGCGCTTTTCTACAGTAGAGGGAGGGAGGCATGCTGTTTCTGGACTGTGGAGGTAAGGAAGAAGAGAGGGAGGGACGGAGTGGGGGAGGTTCGCCGCCCCTGTGCTGGTGAGGGAGGCCGGGGTCGTCTCTTAGTGCCACAGCAAACACTGAGACGCCGCAGTGTTGTGGCGGGAGTGGCGCCTTCGCTGCCTCTCCTCCCGCAGGTAAACACCCCTGGCGCCGCAAAAAACGGATTGTGAAAGGGCGCGCCGTCACCGTGGCCACCCGCAGGAGTGTGGCCCGCCAGGTGTTGTGTGCCTTCACCCCTTCCCTCACCCTCAGCCCTCATCGCCACCTGTCTGCTGCCTCTCCTGAAGACAGCCACGCTCCCTCACCTCACGCCTTATGTTAGGTTCCCTTAGGTTTCAGTTTACAGTTATCAGTGTGCTATGAATGTCTTAGGTAAAACACAGCATAGGGTAGCTAGATTCCCGGAGAGACAAGATGTAACGCCAATTTAATCAGAAGTGTCTGCCAAACACCCAGGTAGGCGGTTCCTTGGATTGTATGAGGTGGTTATTGTGTGGAGAGTGTTAGTGAGCAAAGCATGAGGGACACATCGAAGCTGATAGGGTAAAGAGGGAGGTGGGGAATCTTTTTTTATTCTTTTTTCCAACTACACAGTAACGTCACGAGCTGAGAGGAGCCACATACAATCCACACATAAACCAGTGTCAGTGGTCAAGACATTCAGATCCACCTCACACCGGCGTCGCGAACTTCTCCTGTCCTGTACGTGTCTCTCAACATCCTGTATATACTGCATGTAAAGAAGGAAGCTGCGAAGACATAGCCTAAGCTTCTGCCTCACACTCCGCCTCAGCCTGGCTCGGGAAATCAACACTTCTCTGACACTCACTGGCGTCAATTTAAGCGTCAGGTGAAAAGAAACGGCCTTATAATCATTACGAGATGGTAAATATTATGAAAGTAGTGAAATTTAGTGCCTTTATAACCAAACACAATATTTAACGGGAAGAGAAACATTCATAGTCAAAATTACCCAAGTTTGTAAACCTGCTTGTCTTTGATTTTTCTCACCTCGGCGGGCGAAGAAACGAGACTTTGGGAGCCGTGAAGGTAAACACTGAGACGCAGAGAGGAGAGTGAGGGTGTGCGGGGGAGGCAGTGAGGCAGTGCTGAGTGGAGGATGTGTGGGGAGGGGGAAGAAGAGGAAGAGAGGAAAGCAGGAGGGAATGCAGGAGGAGGAGAAGGAAAGGTACTGAAGGGGAAAAGGAGGAAGAGGAAAAGAGAAGGTGGTGGAGGAGGAAAGGCGTTGAAGGGGGAGGAGGAGAGATGTAGAGGAGGCACTGGAGGAAGAGGAAAGGTGTTAAGGAGGAGAAAGGTGGTGATGAGAAAGAGGAGGAAGTGTAGAGGGTCGGTGGAGGAAGAGGAGGAGAAGGAGGGCAAGTACTGAGAGAACGATGGAGGAGGAGGAAAGGTTCGGGAAGAGAAGGAGAGATATAGCGGGGACAGTGAAGGTGGAGGAGGAGGAAAGGTGCGAAGGAAGGAAATACTTAACAAACACACACCAGCTGCAGTCTCCCCCGTGTCTTTCCCTCTGCCTTAAAACGAGTGCTGGAATGTGCCACAGGAAATGACACACCTGGGTACCTGTTGCACATTTTGACTGAGATGAATAGAGAAGGAGTATGCGGGTAAATCTTATAGTACAAATAAAACATAAATAAAAAGGAAATAAGGAAAATCGTAACAAAAAAGATAGTATGACGTAATGTTTAAGTTTCGAGTGGTGGTTGTTGAAGAAATAAAAGGAAAAAAATGTAATAAGATGAACATATTTACAAATTATGATAAATTCTGACTATGAATGTTTCTTTTGCGTTAATGAATATTGCCTTGAGTTATGAAGGCATTAAATTTCACTAAACCCTCATCCTAAACAAAACAAAAACAGACTCAAAGCGTAAATTTCACAGAACTTTCATCATAAACAAAAGAAAAACAGTCTAAAAAAAAAAGAAAGAAAGAAAAATATCAGTAATATCTTCACAACACAAACACAACCACACCACAACCTTATGAACTGTTACTTGGACCCAGCAAGAACGCCTCTTTCATAAAGACAAAGACAACCAAACAAATAAACTAAAATAACAAAATAAAAAAAAAGAAAAAGAAAATAAAAAATAAACTAAAATAAACAAATAACTAAATAATGGCTTTGCTTTCCGAGTCACCAGCACGAAGCATCACCAAGAAGCACCAACCACTTACCCAAATTTGCTTGTAACCTCACCTGCCTTCACCTCCCGCCCACCTGCCGCCCACCTGCCGCCCACCTGAGGCACTTCCCGTCTCCCAGGGGCGCCGGCAGGCTTAACAGGGGGCTAACAACGGCGTTCCCTCCCTCCTCCCTCCCACCCTTCCTCCCTCCCGCCCCTCTTATCATCAGCGGGTCAGATAACGTAAGATTAAGACAGTGAAGGACGTAAGCTTGGGCGTGGATCTCCTGGTGGGGGGAAGGGGGAAGGGTAGGCCTATGAGTGATTCCTCCTCCTCCTCCTCTTCCGCTGTCATCTTCAGTAGGGGGAGGAAAAGTTAATTTGATGAGGAAAAGAATGAAAAAGAGGGAAAAAAGTTGGTTTATTCCTGTACATCAGTGCTTACCAGCCTCTCCAGCGTCTCTCTCTCTCTCTCTCTCTCTCTCTCTCTCTCTCTCTCTCTCTCTCTCTCTCTCTCTCTCTCTCTCTCTCTCTCTCTCTCTCTTTCCTTGCCGTACTATTTCTCAACCTTCTATTGTCGCCTCTTTCTCATTCAGTCCTCCCTCCCTCCCTCCCTTCCGCCCTGTTTTCCTTCTCGCCTCGCACCCGTTTCGTAATCTTTTTGTGTGACTGAAGCCCGTGTGTGTGTGTGTGTGTGTGTGTGTGTGTGTGTGTGTGTGTGTGTGTGTGTGTGTGTGTGTGTGTGTGTGTGTGTGTGAATAGAATATGGAATGGAATGAGGGGATAGGTAAGAGTGGATGAAATGAAGAGTTGGGGAAGATGAAGGAGTAAAGTGTGTTAAAGTGACGGAGGAAAGAAGAGCTAAAGGTGAATAGAATAGAATGGATTTATTGCTCAGACTCTTCACACAATGTATGGAGCACAATTCCTGAGTAAGGTATTTATGCATTATTTTTTATCTCAGTGACGTAACAAACCCTTATAAAACTGATAAATTTGTTAAAACACTTTTCTCTGCATCAATTTGGGTGTCACATGTAGTTATTTCAAGCGGATACTAATACTGTTACGTGTTGTTAATGCACACACACACACACACACACACACACACACACACACACGTGCGCATGGTGTCCCGCGTGGCGGCGTGACGTGCGGGTGGTGGGTAGTGGGGAATGCTGGCGGGGGTGGGGAAGAGAAGGAGGGGCCTGGAGGGATAAAGAGGAAAAGGAAGAGGAAACCCCGACGACTGGCAGGTGGTGATGGTGGTGGTGGTGGTGGGGGACGTGGCGCGGCTTGCCAGTGCCATCTAAGGCAGCGACACGCCCTCACGACGCCCTGGACCCGCCACGCCCCCGCAGGTCGCCCTCCCCACGCCAGCAGCACCAGGCGAGCGTTCCTTCCTCAGCGCTTCATCAGAAATCCACTCTGCCATCAGTCTTCCTCCTTGGACGCTTTGTTTCCCACACACCCCCTCACTCCGCCCCCACTCTCATTCCTCATAATGGCCGTGATTGATGTCCTTCCGCCGCCCTTAACCACCCCCTAGACCGCCACGCTCCTCCCCACCACCACCACTACTACCACCACCAGGCAGTCATTCCGGTGTTGTGTTCGCGTCTCTGCATCAAAGCACAAAGCCACTGAAGGCAATCCAAAACCCTGTCTGGCGAGGCTGAAGCGAACCTCACTGGCCGGCACATGTCAGGACGCATCACTTGGTCACGGGTCTCAAGCTGGTGGTGACCGTGAGACCCGCCACCCAGGAGACGAGGTGCAGCTTGGGGTCACCGGCACAGGGTCAGGCGGGTAGGGGAGGATGGGCGTGGCGGGCGATGCAGGTGGTGGCTGCAACCTGACCCTCTGCCTCAGCTGAGGCAGCCTTAGTGTGCGGCGCTCCATTAAACCGTATTCTAAAACTTTTTCTGTGCCGCAGCTCCACTACATTGAAAAGGCTCTATTTGAAGATATACGTGTTTTTAAGGGTGTTTTTATGGCTCTAGTGAGAAATTAACAAGATTTCCACATTATTAACAGGAGAAACACTCTTGAGAACCCGGATAATTATCTCTGTGGCCTTTGAAAATAGTCGTGGTGAGAGAGCAAAGCGTTTCTGAACCAGCCCCATTGTGTCACGCCGCCCAAGGACACGCACACCCGAGGGGCGGTGGGAAGGGTTTTGTCCTTCCGTCCCACGCCCTGGAAAGACACACCCACGCTAAGCCAGGACCCGTACTCCTGAAAACCATGTAAGAACTGTTTTCCGAAGCCCACAGATGCGATACCACAGGTTCTTATACGCATTTCTCCTCTTCACATGGTAGAAACTTGTTAAACTATCAATTGAAACGTGAGAATATCCTTGGAAAATACCCTTGGAAACCTCAGTAACCTCCGCTACAACTGGTAGAGGAAGCACGCCGCTGAAACGTTTCATATAATACGAACTTAAGATGTGAGCATTTCCTTTGCATGGTTTAGGGACGAAGGGAAGTGAAGGGAGGGTGTGGGGGAGTGGAAGGGCTTGGAGGGCAGGAAAAGAGTGTTGGGGACGTGGAGGGGCTTTGGGGAGACAGGGAAGGAAGGATTAATGAAGTGGAGGGGGTTAGGGTGCATAAAAGGGTGTAAGGAACGTTGTGGGTTTGGGGAGCAGGGAAAGGAGTGTTGGGGGACGTGCAGGGACGCTGAGGGGCAGGGAAGAAAGTGTATGGGGATCTGCAGGGGCTTCGAAGGGACAAGGAAGGTAGAGGATGGGGGAGTGGAGGG
>NC_087172.1:3042500-3052500 GCF_035594125.1 Scylla paramamosain | reverse complement strand
ATGCATGTAGTACTGTTTCTGCTTCCTCCTCCTCCTCCTCCTCCTCCTCCTCCTCCTCCTCCTCCTCCTCCTCCTCCTCCTCCTCTCCCTCTGTGCCTGTTCCTCTTCATCGTGTGTCGTTTTATCTTGTCCTCCTCCTCCTCCTCCTCCTTCTCCTCAATTCTCGTCACTCAAATTGTTCCCATAATCGTTTGCGGTTTGGTATTCTCTCTCTCTCTCTCTCTCTCTCTCTCTCTCTCTCTCTCTCTCTCTCTCTCTCTCTCTCTCTCTCTCTCTCTCTCTCTCTCTCTCGTGAATTGAAGAACTGCTCTGAATGTACTGGAGAGAGAGAGAGAGAGAGAGAGAGAGAGAGAGAGAGAGAGAGAGAGAGAGAGAGGGGGGGGGGAGTGGTTAGCAGGATACATGTGAAGAAGAGAGCAGGAGGAGGAGGAGCAGGAGAAGAAAGAGGAGGATTAGGAGGAGGAGGGAGAGGAGGAGGAGGAGAAGGAGGAGGAAGAAGAAGAAACAGAATATCAGAAGTGAGTTAGGAAGTGATGGAAGAGAAAGAGGGGAAGACGATGAGATAGATAAGAGAGAGAGAGAGAGAGAGAGAGAGAGAGAGAGAGAGAGAGAGAGAGAGAGAGAGAGAGAGAGAGAGAGAGTGGATTCAGGGAGTTAAATTTGTGAAGTGGAGTCAGAAATGGCGTGGAAGATGTCACGTAGGAGGCAAAGATGAGATAAAGAGGAGAGAGGGAGAGGGAGAGGGAGAGGGAGAGGTGAGGGAGGAGACGCTAGGTGGAGAAAGGTTGAAGGAAGAGAGAAGGTAAGGGAGGAAAGTGGAGGTAAAGAAATGATGAGGGAGGAAAGAGTAGTGGAGAAAAGGATGAGGGAGAGAGGTGAGGGAGGGGAGGGAAGGAGAACGAACAGACAGATAAGGGAGAGAAAATATTTGGAGGAAAGGATGAAGGAGGGAGAAGGTAAGAGAGAGAGAGAGAGAGAGAGAGGGTAAAAAAAGTGATGGGGGAAGGAAGGGAGAAGTGAAGAAAGAATAAGGGAGAGGAGAGAAGCTGGAGAAATAAGAAGGGATAGAGAGAAGATAAGGAAAAGAAGAAGTGAAGATTTAATAGGAGAGAAAAGGTGAAAGAAGATGAAAATAAAAAAAAAAGGTAAGGGAGAAAAAGAGGAGACGAAGGGATGAGAGAGGGAAGAGGAGGATGAGGAGGAGAGGAGGTGAGGGAGGGAGAGGTGAGGGTGTGGTGCAGACAGACTAATGTTGGTGTCCATGTAACTCATCATAACTCATTATAAAAACAAGATACTGACTTCACTGTACTGCATCTTGCCTCTTGATCCTCCCCTCTCCCTCAGCACCTCTCACTCCTCTCCCTTACTCCTATCCCTCCTCTCCCTGTCCCCTCCCTTAATCCTCTTTCTGTGCTGCACCTTACCTCTGTTAACTCTCTCCTCTCTCCTCTGCCCCCTCTCCTCTCCCTTCTCCCGCTCCTCTTCCTTACCAGTTTGTTTACATCTTGCTATCTTCATAATGTGCTGCGCTTCATTTATTTCAATTTTACTCATAATTTTTCTTCCCTTTCTTCACTCTGTCATCGTATAGTAGTCTTAGATGGCTTTACTGCTACTACTACTACTACTACTACTACTACTACTACTACTACTACTACAACACTCACCTCTCCCATACCTTCTAATCATGTTAACAGTATCCTTTCCGTCTACTACTACTACTACTACTACTACTACTACTACTACTCTGGCTATTAAGACGTTAGCGGATTACTGTAGACTCGTGTTAGGGCAGTGAGTGATCGATAGTGTCAGGAGGGATGGTGGAAGTGATGGGTTGTGGCGGGGAATGTGAGAAATGGGTTATCTGATTGTGTCCTTCTGAGATCAGCCAGACGTGGGGTGTCAGGGAATAAGACGTGAGTTTATTTTATTTATTTTTTTTTTACGTGTGTCACTACTACTGATGTTACTGCTACTGTTACTACTGTTGCTGCCACTAAGATGCTTATCAGTGCCACGTCAAGTAATGAGAGAAGAGTTACGAAGGAGGTGGAATGCAAAGGAATGTGCTTAAAAGTTTGGATTTTAATTTCTCTGCTACTACTACTACTACTACTACTACTACTACTACTACTACTACAATTATTATTATTATTGTTTCGCGAAATAATGATAATAAAATAAGAAATAAAGAAAGAGAGGGAGCAGATGAACAAGAACAAGAACAACAAGAACAGCAAGAACAAGAAAAATAATCTGGAATAAGAGAAGCAAGAAAAGAACAAGATCAAAAATAAGAATAGAAAAAAAAACAAGAAAAGAACAAATACAAAACCGCAACATCATCACTAGCAACAACAACAACAACGAAATAATGTAACCTTTTAAACCCCTCCTCCTCCTCCTCCTCCTCCTCCTCCTCCTCCTCCTCCTCCTCCTCCTCCTCCTCCTCCTCTTCATCACTTTAACTCCTCTTCATCGCAATTTATGTCACATCTTTTTCACCGCTTTTTCACCGTATTTATTCCTTGCACCACAACCACTAACACCACCATCACTATCACCATTACTACTACTACTACTACTACTACTACTACTACTACTACTACTACTACTACTACTACTACTACTGTTGCCTATCCTTCGCGGCCACCACTACCACAACCACCGCCACAATCACCACCACCACCATGATAGATGACGACGCGCCTTCTCCCTCAAAAAAAGAAGAGAGAGAGAGAGAGAGAGAGAGAGAGAGAGAGAGAGAGAGAGAGAGAGAGAGAGAGAGAGAGAGAGAGAGAGAGAGAGAGAGAGAAAGAGAGAGAGAATCTAGGGCACTTCTGTTTTTAGGCTGTCTGTTTATTTTCTTACGTTTTTGTCACGGAGGGAAAAAGACAGGAGCACACACACACACACACACACACACACACACACACACACACACACACACACACACACACACACACACACGAAAATTCTATTAGTGTGTGTGTGAAGACAAAAGATTAAATGTTAATACTCAAAGTTTCACCAGGAATCTGTGTTTGGTGCCATTCACACTCCCTCCCTCCGTCTCCTCCCTCTCTCCCTCTCTCCCTCCCTTCCTTCTGTACTTCCGTCTCCCTTATTCCTCCTCGCCCTTTCTCCTCCCTCTCAGCGGGTGTTAGGAGAGAAAACAAGAGTAGAAGTAAAGGAAACGTACTCTTGACTGCTTCCTCTCTCCTGCCACCGTTATCTGACGAAGGCGCTGCAGCAGAATGCATTTCATATTGTATCATGTATCCAGTGTGAGAATAAAGATGGTTTTAATTTATCTTATCTTAAATTGTCTACCGCTCCGTTACTGAGGCTGCGGCAAGACAACAACAACCCTCGTGTTTTTTTTTTTTGTTTTTTTTTTATCCACGTTTAGAATAGTTTTGTTCTTTAAGTTTCACGTTCTCTCTCTCTCTCTCTCTCTCTCTCTCTCTCTCTCTCTCTCTCTCTCTCTCTCTCTCTCTCTCTCTCTCTCTCTCTCTCTTCATGGACCGAGTTACGCTTTCTTTGCGGTTCGCGAGTTAGTTTGAATTTCTAGGGCTTTTTTCCCATGCGCTGCGCCTCTGGAGTGCCCGTCAGCGCGGCATTGAGCCCGACCTGGCGGGGCGGCGCCTCGTTTTCTTTACTAATTCGTGCGTATTTGTGTGTGTTGGTGTGTCGCGTCTCGCGGAAATGTGTTCGTCTCACATTAACACATTTTATTCATTTCTTGATTTACTGGTTGTCTTGTGCAACGCTGCGATCTCTTACCTGCTAATGAGAGGATGGGCAACGTGCTGGTGTTGTGTGTGTGTGTGTGTGTGTGTGTGTGTGTGTGTACGCGTTTGGGATCACAATGACAGCGTTTTTTTTTTCACTTTATATTCTGTGGATAAAGCAAATTATTTTTGTCATGTTAAGAAAAGTAAAAACGTTTAAAAGGCTTAAAACTCCTATATTTCGTTTTTTTTTTCTCAGTGTTCCCACGCGTCATCGTTTGTCTTGCGTTTTACGGGTAATTAGACTCGCTTCCGAAGTGGTTTCCTAAAGAAGACACACCCGCTTCCTGGTTCAGTTTTTGGCTTAGTGTTATCAAGTCATTATACTCTATTAGCTCATCGCGCATCCTGTATTTGGGCACGCCACTCACAGTCGTAATGCTAACAGTCAACAAAAACAGCCTCGTCTCACCAAACAGCAGCAATGGTCAGCGTGCGGGAGTTGGAAGCTGCTGAGGAGGCAAGCGCGTTAGAGGCTGGACATTTTTTTCATCCATCACTGATTGAATAAAGATCACTCCCGTGCTGCCAGACAACGCAGCGAGTGCCAGAGAGCGTTAACCTTTACACTATTTCTTATAGAACCTTTGCTTACTTCGCCACGGAAGAGGTCTGGTCTTTCAAGCCTCCAGGAACGAAGCCAGGCAGTGTAACGCAAGACAAAAGCTAAATAAATGAAACTAAATAGATAAATGAATAGATATTTATATAAAGATAAATAAATTAGTAGTACGTAAAGAAAGAGCGAACGAAAGAACGAGAAAGGGAAAGAGAAAATAGATACATAAATAAGTAAATAAACTGATACATAAATAAACAAAACAATTGACCCCGGAAATACTTCAATAAGAACAAAACACAAGAATCTCACTTCACGCCTCACTCATTGCCCTCCACCAGCCCCTCCCGCTGCCTTCCTCCCGCCGTCACTCAGCTCCAGGTGGCGTGGCGTGGGCGGCCCCTTCAGGCTCGCCAAGAAAGGAAACTGGTTCTGAGGCGCCGTGCATGTGGGCGCCCTCAGCCTTCGTCAGTGTCGCCGCGGGGTTGTGTGTCGCCACGGGAGGGTTGAGGGATGCATGCTGTTGGTGATGGTGTGGAATGGAGGGGCGGCAAGGAGGGTGTGGTGTTGTGGTGGTTGTGGTGTGGATTGGAGGAGGGGCAGCAAGGGTGTGGCGTTGTGGTGTGCTGTGATGATTGTGGTGCTGTGGTGGTGTGGTGTTGTGATATGGTGGTGTAGACTGGAGGGGCAGCAAAGAGCCTGTGGTGTTGTGGTGTGTTGTGGTGGCTGTGGTGTCGTGATGGGACGCCGCCGGGCACGATGAGGCTGCCTTCTTCATTTCAAGACTCTCAAGATTTTATTTATGTATTTCTTTGTTTTGTTTATTTCATTTATTTCATTTCATTTCATCTTGTTTTATTTTGTTTACCGATTTTTTTTTTTTTTTTTTTTTTTTTTTTTAGCTGGAGGGTTGTCGCTTCTCTTCTCGTCCTTCTTCCGTTTTCTTTCTTCTCCATAACCTGTTTCACTGTGTTGTTATTCTTTTTCCTTTAATTCGAGTCTTCCTGTGCCTCATTTTATCATCGTTAATGTCCTCTTTGTCCTTCTCGTCTCCGTCTTCGTAATCATCGCCCTCCTCCTCCTCCTCCTCCTCCTCCTCCTCCTCCTCCTCCTCCTCCTCCTCCTCCTCCTCCTCCTCGACCCCATTGCCGACTATATATAGGATATGGTTACCTTCTTATTTCTTGCCGTGACTCTCTCTCTCTCTCTCTCTCTCTCTCTCTCTCTCTCTCTCTCTCTCTCTCTCTCTCTCTCTCTCTCTCTCCGCTGCAGCTGGCAACAATTTGTGTCACTGGGCAAATAGAGACACATTTTCTTGTCACGTTTGTCACCACCTACTGTAATGATGGTGGTGATGGTGGTGGTGGTGGTGGTGGTGGTGGTGGTGGTGGTGGTGGCGGTGGTGACCTGTGTCCATCCCCACCCCTCCACCACACTCCATCAGGCAGTTTCTTGCTCATAAAACCATAATTCTGAAACACTTCTGCGCCGCACCTCCACTATATTCAAATGGTTCTAGTTGAAGTGACACAGGTTTTTAAGAGTGTTTTTTACGGTTTTGGTGACAAACTGATAACATTTCTGCATTACTAAAAGGAGAAACACTCTTGAGAACCCCTACTTATCTTCGTAGCCTTTAAAAAATTGTCGTGGTGAGAGAGCAAAACGTTTTTAAGAATGTTCTCATGCCTTTAGTGACAGATTAACAATATTTCTACATTACTGAAAAGGAGAAACACTCTTGAGAACTCGGTTAAGCATCTGTGTGGCCTTTGGAAATACTCGTGGTTGGGGAATAAAGCGATTTTAAGGCAGTTTTCATGGTTCTAGTGATGGATAAACAACATTTCTACATTATTAAAAGGAGAAACACTCTTGAGAACCCGGCTAATCATTTCGGTGGGCTTTGAAAATAGTAATGATGAGAGAGCAAAACGTTTCTGAATACGAGCCATAGGTGGAAGTGGAAGGAAGAACAAGGCTCCCTCTTGTGTGCTAACAATCACCAGTCAGGCAGTGATATTGATGCCTGTCTAGTGGGTCTGTTGATACGTGACGCCCTGAGCTTTCCTGGCGCAGCAACACCAGGGGCAGTAGCAACAGGAGGCACAGAAGTAGGAAGGGGGAATAGGAGGAATGGGTAAGAGGTGATAGGAGTGATAGGGAATGGGAGAGGGAGGGTGATAGAGAGAGAGAGAGAGAGAGAGAGAGAGAGAGAGAGAGAGAGAGAGAGAGAGAGAGAGAGAGAGAGAGAGAGAGAGACTTGAGGGAGAAAAAGGTCAGTGTTTCTCCTCCTCCTCCTCCTCCCCCTCCTCCTCCTCCTCCTCCTCCTCCTCCTCCTCTTCCTCCTCCTCCTCCTCCTCCTCCTCCTCAAGACAAGACTTACGAGGCCAAATTCAGACTTGCACTCAGGTACTCCCCTCCAGACTCCCTCAGTTGGGCCCCGTCACCGCTCAGGCACCTCGTCACGCCTCTGGAGACACATGACGCTCTGAGGGACCTGCAGGCGAGGTGTGGCTACCTGACTCTTGGCTGGGGGAAGGGGATGGGAGGTGGAGGTAGAGATCAATTGTATTAGTAAACTCAAACTTATTAATAGTTCTTTTTATGTATTAGGTGTTCATATTTATTTTATCAAGGTTATTACCAGTTCAAACCTATAAGTACTTTTATTTTCGTTCAGTAGAATCTTGCAGGATCAAATTAAGAAAAACGCTTGATTAGCAAAGGATTTCAACAAGGTGAGGTCACAGGAAGGGGATGAAAATGGTGAACATGTTGCAGAGGGGAGAAGAATATAATGGGAGCTTGCTGGGGAGTTGTGGGGGCGCTAAGGGGAAAGGTCCTGCGGTGTTGGTGGTGATGGTGGTGGTGGTGTTTTTACTGGTGTTGATATTGGTTGTAAAGGTGATCGAGCTTTGAGAGAGAAAAGGAGAGAGAGGCCTTCAGGTGGTGGTGGTGGTGGTAATGGTGGTGGTGGTGGTGGTGGTGGAGTAAAAATAAGAGACAGCCTCGAGGTCCACCTGAAGCGTTTGGTAATTTTAAACTGGAAGGTTAAAAAAAGCAATGTGTGTGTTGGAGTGTGGGAGGACCACCACCACCACCACCACCACCACCACCACTACAACCACCACTACCACCACGAGCAAGATGGCGGGGCAAAGAAGAGCTCGAGGCATGCAGGTGATGGTGATTGGCTAGATGACCCTCCTCCTCCTCCTCCTCCTCCTCCTCCTCCTCCTCCTCCTCCTCCTCCTCCTCCTCCTCCTCCTCCTTCTGCTTCTCCTCCTCCAAGGCCATACAAACGGACACGCGTCAATCGAATCCTATAATTTTCAAATAAAGGAAAGTGAAGCAAGAGAGAGAGAGAGAGAGAGAGAGAGAGAGAGAGAGAGAGAGAGAGAGAGAGAGAGAGAGAGAGAGAGAGAGCAGTGAAGAATAAATCAAGGACAGTATTCAGTTATGGAGGAAACACGACATAAAATACAATAAAAAGGAAAGAACTTAAAATTCTCTTAAATGAAAAAAAAAAAAAAAATTAAGTGAAAAATAATAACACATTCATCTAAAGGAGGAGGAGGAGGAGAAGGAGGAGGAGGAAGAGAGGAGGAGGAGGAAGAGGAGGAGGATGACGAACCGGACACGTCTTGAGGAGGGGAAAGAAGAAGAGAAGAAAGAGAATCAGGTGCAGGTGCAGAAGGAGGAGGAGGAGGAGGAGGAGGAAGAGGAGGAGGAGGAGAAGGATGTTTTACCCTCTCTTGGCCTTAACTGGCAGATGACGCACAAATAATTGGGACACACACACACACACACACACACACACACACACACACACACACACACACACACACACACACACACACACACACACACACACACACACACACACACACACATGCGTCACAACACCGTAACCACTCTTGAAATGTAAATGGCCTCGTTATCATCACAAGCCAATTAAAGACATTCCTGCCATTACCTTCCTCCTCCTCCTCCTCCTCCACCTCCTCCTCCTCCTCCTCCTCCTCCTCCTCCTCCTCCTCCTCCTCCTCCTCCTCCTCCTAGGGCAGCTGCCTCCATTTCTCTTGGGTCGCCTTATCAGGAAGAAATATTTAAGACAAC
The DNA here is from genome assembly GCF_035594125.1 of Scylla paramamosain. NCBI lineage: Eukaryota > Metazoa > Arthropoda > Malacostraca > Decapoda > Portunidae > Scylla > Scylla paramamosain. Next base: position 3,044,019 of record NC_087172.1, on the reverse strand, counting down.
GATTAATGAAGAGTTTGATGACAAGGAGGAGGAGGAGGAGGAGGAGGAGGAGGAGGAGGAGGGGGTAACGGTAACAGAACAGGATAACAGGACTGATCTTCACCTATAGACATACGTACATACATACATACATACATACTTCCGTACATACAGAAGGAATAAGGGAAAGGTCACGTGATGCTCTTTGAAATTACCTGCTGTAATGCACCTTTGTTTGTCCCGCTAATTGAAAGTGTGCTCTCTCTCTCTCTCTCTCTCTCTCTCTCTCTCTCTCTCTCTCTCTCTCTCTCTCTCTCTCTCTCTCTCTCTCTCTCTCTCTCTCTCTCTACAATCCTATTTATGAACTAATTCTTTTTTTTAGACCTGAATTTGCCTCCTACGAGCTCTAGCGTGTTTCCTGACCTAAAGAGTTCACCCATATCTTTGTGGAAGCCTTGACCCGTCTGAACACTTCTGTCATGCCACCACACACCCCACGCCTTTCCTGGGAGCGCCATCCTGTCATCTCTCCTTCAGGAAATACCCGCCTCGTGCACTGTGCTTGGAATCGGTTAGGTTAGGTTAAGTTAGGTTAACGTAAAATGAATGTTGGTTAGGTTAGGTTAGATTAGTTTACTATGTTATATGAAATATGAACTATGTTAATATGAAATAAAAATATTGGTTGTTATAATAGAAAATGATGCAGTTCTAGACAAAAAAGCATGATGTTTGTGTGTGTGTGTGTGTGTGTGTGTGTGTGTGTGTGTGTGTGTGTGTGTGTGTCATTTCCCCTGTGTCACTAATCTCATTTACCAAGTCACAGCAATATTTCACCTTAACTTAGTGACGTAACGGCGTAGTTTTGGTCATAACAACATAATAACATGAAAGAAAACGAGAGAAACTCCAAGAAATTATTAGATCTACATTCCCTTTTATAAAACACACCTTCGTATTTCCATCTGTCATTCCCATCCATAAATCTGCCTAATCTTTTAAGTAGCTGATATTTTAAACCTCCCTGCTGATTATCTTCAAGTACTGAGCTCTTCTTTAACCCTTTCACTGTTATAGTCATCCACTAACATCCAATAGCGTGAAAAAAAAAACTTTGCAAGGACAGAAAGAGAGAGAAACGAAAGAATATCAAGTAAATTTTGTTTCTTGGAGGCAAGGGAACTATTTAAGAGACAAGTACAAAAATAAAAGCGAGTAAATGTACAAAAAATCATGTGAAAAAAAATCTACAGTGAAAGGGTTAAGTTTCCCGTACTTATCAATGGTTAGCGCAGCGTGTACACCTGAATTGGTAGTACAGTTGGGGACACAAGTGAAGTAATGTCGAGTACTCTTATCCACTGTGTTTGTGACCTTTCAAGACTGTATCGCTTGGGAAGTACTTGGGTAAATAAGACATCATTTGTACAGTTACGGTCACAAGTCTAGAAGCATCTATATGTTACCTCAATTCAACTGTCTTAGCGTCTGCCAGGAATGTACCGTTTGTGAAGTATTGGGGTAAATAAAACACTGGGTA